>NC_136062.1:477301704-477461704 GCF_964261635.1 Lissotriton helveticus
GAGAAGGGGAGAGGGAGAGGGACAGAGAGAGGGAGAGAGAGAGGGGAGAGAAAGAGGGGGAGAGACAGAGAGTGATAGGTAGGGGTTGGTTATCTGCAGAAAGTATTAATACTGCCAGAGAGCTAAATAGGGGAACAATAGCCATCCCGCTGTGCCACCGCTCTTGTTTGGAGTGGAGGCCTAGTTGCTGGACACCCCCCTGAGAAAAGTGTTCTCTTGCAACTGGGACTACCCCCTACTCCTCAGCCCCCTCAGGTTCGCCTGGCTATATCAAAGCAATGAGGCCACGGGAGGGGGCCCCTAGGGTGGAGCACTTGCAAGGTCGTTCCACCTTTAATGCCATAACCTGGCTGTGTCGCGTTGGTACGGGGACCTAAGTTGAAGGGCTTACTATGGGGCCCTGGGCAGCTGCCCACACTGCCCATGCCTAGCGCTGGCCCTGAATCATTAACATATGTTCTGAAACTCTGAAAGGAAACCCACCGTTCTGTTTTTTTTTTTTTTTAAAGTATTTGCATTCATGTTTTGCCCTGAGCACTTACTTCCAAGATTTTTAAGATCGTCTTAGAGTTTCTTGCTCTCAAATGGCCTAAACCTTACTGTTTCACTTGCACATTCCTCTCTCTGCCAGGCTCGTTCCTAGGTTTACATGTGTCTCTTTGTGTAAATGACAGGGGCATCTGCTCATATAATACGTTCTGTAACGGCACTACTCTCTGTGGTAAGAGAACAATGAAATAGATGGCATTCGCGACGGGCAGAGCTGGAAGGGGCGAGAAAATGAGTCTTGAGCTTAATACTATCCAATTGCCTTTATTTTAAAATGGCTTGCATATTCGCAATATAGGTCACATTCCCCACAGCACCATGATTAAATTATGTTTCTCTGTCATTACACACACACACACACATTCACATACATGCACATTTTCAAACACATACGCCCCCTGATGCTTGGTAATTGGCAAGGCTGTCTGTTGTATTTGGCAGACTTGACAACAAACTAAAAAGAAAGTAATGAAGCATGTGCAATCCATGTTGACTAATGTAGGTGTTTTACATAAATGCCAATGTTCAGGGTTCGGGTTCAGGCAACCTGGTGGGTGGATCCACTGGGTGGAGCTGGTAAAGTGGGCGTGGCCTCCTACAAAAATGTGAGCACCTGGACTTCATATTTTACAAATTAAGCACTGGGTAGGGGGAGAGAGGGGGGCAGAGATAGAGAGACAGAGAGATGGGGAGGGAGAGAAGGAGAGAGTGAGCGTCGAAAGTGAGTGTGTTTAATGAGGTCACGGGTGCCCCGCGCCCCGCAGTGAGGTGTGAGATGAGACACACCCACATTATATTCTGATAAGAGACTGCTCTGAGGATTGTCAGCCACAAAAGGAGATCTCGCTTCTGGAGTCTGGAGGCGACCGCTGTCAGAGAGACCCCTGTGAACGGAGGTCTCGGAGGACGGAGCTGTCACGCGAGGCCTCAGAAGAGACGGCTGTGAGGCCCTGTCTCATGAGGCGCATCGAAGCATCAGTTGTAAAAGCGCCTCAAAAGAGACGCCTCTTAGGAGGCGGTGGAAGAGACATCTGTGAAATGGGGTCTCACTCTCGGGGGAGACCCCTGTGCAGCGAGGGGAGAGAAGGACTCATGGTCCCTGCTGGGGACCGCCCCGGCTGTCACATGGAAGGGGCGTGGTCGGCGGTCAAGTCGAAGGGGCGTGGCTTAGCGGGCACATGAAAGGGGCGTGGCTCACCGTCACATGAAAGGGGCGTGGCTCACCCATCACATGAAAGGGGCGTGGCTCACCCATCACATGAAAGGGGCGTGGCTCGGCTGTCAAATGGAAGGGGCGTGGCTTCCCATCACATGGAAGGGGCGTGGCTCACCAGCACATGGAAGGGGCGTGGCTCACCATCACATGAACGGGGCGTGGTTCGGCTGTCAAATGGAAGGGGCGTGGCTTCCCATCACATGGAAGGGGCGTGGCTCCCCAGCACATGAAAGGGGCGTGGCTCGGCAGGCACATTGAAGGGCGTGGCCGTGCCGGGGAATTCTAATGCTGTCGAAAGAGACGGCTAGAGGAAGAGACAGGCACGTGAGAGAAGGAGAAGGAGAAGGAGAGACATGGGAGGCAGAGAGAGACCTCGAGAGGAAGAGACGACAGGAGGAGGCAAGGGGTGGCGGGGGAATACCAGCGCCACGAAGAGGACAGAAGGGAAGGCGTGAGGTGCATCAAAGGGGGACACTGAGGAGGGGGTGAACCCATGGAGGCACCGCAGGGGCGGACAGAGGCACAGCAGGGCGGACAGAGGCACAGCAGAGGTGGAGAGACACAGCAGGGTGGACAGAGGCACAGCAGAGATGGAGAGACACAGCAGGGCGGACAGAGGCACAGCAGAGGTGGAGAGACACAGCAGGGTGGACAGAGGCACAGCAGAGATGGACGAGCAGAGGTGGACAGAGGCATCGCAGGGGTGGACAGAAACAGAGCAGAGGTGGACAGAGGCATCGCAGGGGTGGACAGACAGATCAGAGGTGAACAGAGGCACAGCAGAGATGGACAGAGGCACCGCAGGGGAGGACTGAGGCACCACAGGGGTGAACAGAGGCACTGCAGAGATGGACAAAGGCACCGCAGGGGTGGACAGACAGAGCAGAGATGGACAGAGGCACAGCAGAGGTGGACAGACAGAGCAGGGGTGGGCAGGGGTGAACGGACAGAGCAGAGGTAGACAGAGGCACCACAGGGGTGGACGGACAGAGCAGAGGTGGACAGAGGCACAGCAGAGGTGGACAGACAGAGCAGAGGTGAACATACAGAGCAGAGGTGGACAGAGGCACAGCAGAGATGGTCAGAGGCACCTCAGGGGAGGACAGAGGTACCGCAGGGGTGAACAGAGGCACCGCAGAGATAGACAAAGGCACCGCAGGGGTGGACAGACAAAGCAGAGGTGGACACAGGCACCGCAGAGGTGGACAGGAAGAGCAGAGGTGGACAGACAGAGCAGGGGTGGACAGAGGCACTGCAGAGGTGGACGGAGGCACCGCAGTGGTGGACAGACAGAGCAGAGGTGGATAGAGGCACCGCAGGGGTGAAAGGAAACAGCAGGGGTGGACAGAGGCACCGTAGGGGTGGACAGACACAGCAGGGGTGGACAGAGGCACCGCAGATGTTTACAGAGCAGAGGTGGACAGAGCCACTGCTGAGGTTGACAGAGGCATCACAGGGGTGGACAGACTGAGCAGAGGTGGACAGACGCACCACAGGGGTGGACAGACAGAGCAGAGGTAGACAGAGGCATCGCAGGGGTGGACAGACAGAGCAGAGGTGGACAGAGGCACCACAGGGGTGGACAGACAGAGCAGAGGTGGACAGAGGCACAGCAGAGGTGGACAGACAGAGCAGAGGTGGACAGACAGAGCAGGGGTGGACCTAGGCACCACAGGGGTGGACGGACAGAGCAGAGGTGGACAGAGGCACAGCAGAGGTGGACAGAGGCACCGCAGTGGTGGACAGACAGAGCAGAGGTGGATAGAGGAACCGCAGGGGTGGAAGGAAACAGCAGGGGTGGACAGAGGCACCGTAGGGGTGGACAGACACAGCAGGGGTGGACAGAGGCACCGCAGATGTTTACAGACAGAGCAGAGGTGGACAGAGCCACTGCTGAGGTTGACAGAGGCATCACAGGGGTGGACAGACTGAGCAGAGGTGGACAGGCGCACCACAGTGGTGGACAGACAGAGCAGAGGTAGACAGAGGCATCGCAGAGGTGGACAGACAGAGCAGAGGTGGACAGAGGCACCACAGGGGTGGGCAGAGGCAGTGCAGGTGGTGGACAAGAGGCCGTGCAGGGGTGGACAGAGGCACCACAGAGGTGTACAGAGGCACTGCAGAGGTGGACAGAGGCACAACTGGGGTGGACAGAGGCACCACAGGGGTGGACAGAGGCACAGCAGAGGTGGACAGAGGCACAGCACTGGTGGACAGAGGCCGAGCAGAGGTGGACAGAGGCACCACAGGGGTGGACAGACAGAGCAGAGGTGGGCAGAGGCACTGCAGAGGTGGACAGGGGCACTGCAGGGGTGAACAGACAGAGCAGAGGTGGACAGAGGCACTGCAGAGATGGACATAGGCACCACAGAGATGGACAGAAGCACTGCAGAGCTTGACAGGCAGAGCAGAGGTGGACAGAGGCTCTGCAGAGGTGGGCAGAAACAGAGCAGAGGTGGACAGAGGTACTGCCGAGATGGACAGAGGCACAGCAGGGATAGACAGACTGATGTGAAACCTGCTCAGAAGTTTCAGACTCTTTGAAAAGTGCACATGTTTCAAACTTAAATCAGCCACTGCTTCTTTTCTGACATCTGAAATGTTACCAATTTTAGTTTGAAGGTCCGGGGAAGGGGTGGTGCTTTAAGAGAAATAGGTAAAAAGTGAAAAGGGGGCATGTGTCCCTTGTCTAAACCATGGACGAGCACGGGGTCCAAGGCAGCGATGCATCAACATTTCTTGCGCCTGCATCAAAAAAACCTTACGACTCCATGGATGCACCGTATTTACAATACCGGGACGGCGCAAGCTCCCAAGGATGCGTCAGAAATTCTGACTTTATTTTGGGTAGGATGGGGCAAGGCAGCCGGCCCACAAGTTGTGCGCTGCAGTAGTTGGTGATAAGATTTACGCGACTACAGCAATGCGTCAGAAATCAGAGGTAATGCGTCAATTTTGACTGACGCAAGTAGCCTCATGAGGGGGCAATGTAATACAGTGTGAAAAGGTGAAACTCCCCTTGTAGTCTAGCACATTGGTGCTGGATGTCACGCATACAAATGGGCATTGTGCACTTATGCGTACCACTATGCCTACGTATGTGTGGCATATTATTTGAAAGTACAATGTGAGGGTATACAAGTCTGTGAAGGTGTGTGATGTGATATTTGCTGTGTTACTTACCTTATGTGTGCACTTACCTGTTGACGGGATGTGGCATTGCTTACAGACTGCATTGTTTCAAGTCACTTCAGCTGGTCAGATACCTTTGTCACAGCCAATACGTCATTCCTACACCTGGGTTTTAGAGGTGTAGGAATTTTGACACATCTCAAGCTCAGCGGCCCGCTTCTCGAAGACACGTCACTTTTGCAAAATGTCATGAATGCAACTGTACTGTGAAGTTGCAGATACACACCATATTCATCAATTTTCTCAATGAGTTTCATTTTAGTCCTGCTTGCGTGCAGACTGGACCCGTGCCTCGCCTCAAAGCACGTATATTGAACGCAGAAACAATGGCAGCTTCCTTGTGCTGCATTTCCAATCGCACAGTGTGAGAAGTTGGCCTGATATATGATGTTTCCAATTCTGGAACCACCTTGTATCAGTCCAAACATTCCCTTATGGTGTCTGGTTGTAAGTCAACCTTGTAGACAAGCTATCTTAATGGTAGCATAGACTAAGCAGCCTTAAAGGCTCAACTCAAGAGGTCGTGACACAGCTTCAATCAAAAATGCTTACAAACTTCTCGTGTTCCAAATTCTATGTTTATTCCATGATCACCATGATTGACCAAACTTTTCTTTACTATACACGATAAGGCTGTCCATAGTCCCAATTTTTTCAAAAAAGTTACATTGATGTTATAGTTAGGTATGGTTATATATCTTACTTTATATATTTTTTTAAACCAAGACATTTACTGAAAGACGGAAAGGTTAAAGCGATGTTATAGTCAGGTCACAATGTCAGTAATTTTTTTTATTTTAAATTCAACAAAACACTATCCATGCTTATTTTCATCTAAATGTAACATCAATTTCAGTGAATTTCTCAGTTTTTTTTTAATGTAAAGTTAGATATTATAAGCATACCTAATGGATGGATGAATAGAGTGCAAGACTGCATGGATAGACAGAGTGAAAGGGTGGATATACGCACTGAGTGAAAGGAAGAATGGAGGAGTTAATGGATGAATGGATGGATGGATGGCTGAATGGACGGATGGGTGGACGGATGTATGGATGGGTGGATTGATGGTTGGACAGATGGACGGACGACGAACGACGGACAGATAAATTCCATTACAGGCAACAGTGTAATATGGCCTTATATTGTAATTGAGGGCGCTATTGGGATCCTAAACCATCAGGCCAAAGACGGAGGGGTTAATGTCGCCTGAGCCTCGTGATGGCAATAGAGGGCCATCTCACACATGTTACTCCTCATGTATGTTTCATATTGCATGATTCATGAATGGATTTTAATATTCCTCAAAAAGATTTGGAGCATTCAAGCATTATCCTAAGTTTTATTTTTAGTAGCCGTTGTTTGCCTGAGACTGCAGGTATGTCTGTCAATGCTTTGGGGCTGGCCAAACAGTCATGCGCACTTCAAATGTTCTCCATGTAGGCTGCAGTACAGCCTGCATTGAGAACATTCCCAAATGCTTTTGCATTTGACTCGTGAGGGACACCTAGTAACGACTAGTGGAACTGCAGCTCTTTGTAGAATTATTATGATATTGGATACTATAATATTCAGTGCCCACTGCTAATCTCGTCCCATAATGCTTTGCAGGGCGTTTGGTTGGGATTGTATTTTTGCCCATAATTGTGCTCGCGTGGTCCTAAAAAGATGGGATCACCACCGAATCGTTCAGCCAGATGTGCTCTTGGTGTTCAAGGCATCAGCTTGGTTCTCTCCCTAGATTAGGGAGGATCCCAAAATCATCACCTCTCTCACTGCTTGCTAAATTGAAATTGACACATTTGTGAAATGACTATATGCATTTCAGTATGTAAAGACAGAGATATTAGTTATTTTACCAAAAGTATATGAGGTTTCTGTTTTATTAATTGGTAGTTGGGGGCTCCGGGTTCTATGAATCCTGGACTCCCTTTGCTCTGTCCATGCTTGTTAAATCAATGATCCTAAACTGGGTAATAGAGCCATCTGTTATTTCTAGTGCTTAGTGAAGGGAGTGTGCAATGTTATTGAAAAACGGCAGACAAGGCCCCATGCTCGTTCGATGTACCTTTTACAGCCCACCCCACTCTTGTGCACGACGGACACTTACTCACTGAGCGCGGACACGGAGGCTGGCCAGCCCTCACTCACGCCTCTAGACATGATCGTTCACACGTGGTCACTAGGATTTGCACGAGCAAGGGGGCTTTTGTATATTGATGAAGCAGGATTTCTGTCAATCTTTGTGACTGGGTTAAAACATTAGGCACAGTACAAACAAGCATCAGCAAAGCCAATAGGTCTGATGTTCGCTGTCATCTTTTTGGTTTTGCCAATGCTAGCTTATGCTTTTTGTAAATCTTTTGCATTGAGTGACTGCTCAATCAACCTTAGAAAGGAACTCATCCTTCGGCCTCGTTCCTCTATATGAAACTTGCAATATCCTAGAATGTACGGTAGGGGGTCCTTTATCCCTTATATTATACATATATTCCTAGTAAAGTCAAAAGATCTTGGCCAACACCAGTGCAAACAATCCGCAGTGTGAACAGAGCATCTGATGGGAACGGGGTAATGACAGATCTGTCCCGGGTGTCTCCATGGGGGAGACGGCAGGATGATTAGCCAGGCACGCGGCATCCAGGTGAGACAAAGGAGACGAGATGACGCCGTAAAGCACTTTACAGGTAATGTGTGTGTTTGTGGGTGTGTAATTATACCAATCATGACTATTTACCCCTCACACTACACAAACCGAGCTGTTGTCTGGTGCTTAAGAGGAGGCGTTAATTGCTACTGTTCCCCCGGGTGCTCTTATCAGCCTCTGAAGAGTGTATGTTTGACACGGCCCTGCAGAGATATCACCATAATTCCTGAAAGTTATGCGCACCTTTAAAGCAGGTGCATTAACCACGGAGCTACCTTACCGGTACCCGAACCCGCGCTCCGCACCGAGCGTTAACCCCCGGAGTACCGTGTGATAGTGAACACCTCTGGGCATTCTCCACACCTATCTTTACAGCGAGAGCATTACCCCGCGGAACTATCTCATACTCGGATAGGTAGGATAGCTGAGCGGGTTGAAGTCTCTACTGCAGGTTCGTTATTGTGGGCAACACCGTTTTTAACTCATCTGCAGCTGATACAAAGAGTGACACCTTTATTTACAGCGCTAAGAAGCGGGAGGGGGCAGGTTCAAATAAAAACACCAGTGTGTGCGCGCCGCGTGCGCCTGGACGTGTGGATAGACTGAGCGATAAGGGTTACTGGCCACTTTACACAAGGGTGGGGTTCAAAGGCGAGCAGGACTGGATGCCGAAGGGGTGGGGTGGGGGGGAAGGCACACTGGACCCTCCGTGCCGCTCTCCCGCCCCTCTGTGCTGCTCACCTGAACCTCTGTGCTGCTCTCCTGAGTCTCTATGCTTCTCTTCCGCCCCCCTGTTCTGCTCCCCTGGCCCTCTGTGCTGCTCCCCTGGCCCTCTGTGCTTCTCTCCAGACCCCCTGTGCTGCTCCCCTGGCCCTCTGTGCAGCTCCCCTGACCCCCTGTGCTGCTCCCCTGACCCTCTGTGCTTCTCTCCAGACCCCCTGTGCTGCTCCCTTGGCCCTCTGTGCTTCTCTCCAGACCCCCTGTGTTGCTCCCCTGGCCCTCTGTGCTGCTCTCCAGAGTCTCTATGCTTCTCTCCCGCCCACCTGTGCTGCTCCCCTGCCCCTCTGTGCTGCTCTCCTGACTATCTGTGCTGCTCCCCTGCCCCTCTGTGCTTCTCTCCAGACCCCCTGTGCTGCTCCCCCTGGCCCTCTGTGCTTCTCCCCTGGCCCTCTGTGCTGCTCTTCCGACCCCCTGTGCTGCTCCCCTGGCCCTCTGTGCAGCTCCCCTGACCCCCTGTGCTGCTCCCCTGACCCTCTGTGCTTCTCTCCCGACCCCCTGTGCTGCTCACCTGAACCTCTGTGCTGCTCTCCTGAGTCTCTATGCTTCTCTCCCGACCCCCTGTGCTGCTCCCTTGGCCCTCTGTGCTGCTCCCCTGAGTCTCTATGCTTCTCTCCCGACCCCCTGTGCTGCTCCCCTGGACCTCCGTGCTGCTCCCCTGGCCCTCTGTGCAGCTCCCCTGACCCCCTGTGCTGCTCCCCTGACCCTCTGTGCTTCTCTCCCGACCCCTGTGCTGCTCCCCTGGCCCTCTGTGCTGCTCTCCTGAGTCTCTATGCTTCTCTCCCGACCCCCTGTGCTGCTCCCCTGGACCTCTGTGCTGCTCCCCTGGCCCTCTGTGCTTCTCTTCCGACCCCCTGTGCTGCTCACCTGAACCTCTGTGCTGCTCTCCTGAGTCTCTATGCTTCTCTCCCGACCCCCTGTGCTGCTCCCCTGGCCCTCTGTGCTGCTCCCCTGAGTCTCTATGCTTCTCTCCCGACCCCCTGTGCTGCTCCCCTGGACCTCTGTGCTGCTCCCCTGGCCCTCCGTGCTGCTCCCCATGCCCTCTGTGCAGCTCCCCTGGCCCTCTGTGCAGCTCCCCTGACCCCCTGTGCTGCTCCCCTGACCCTCTGTGCTTCTCTCCCGACCCCTGTGCTGCTCCCCTGACCCTCTGTGCTTCTCTCCCGACCCCCTGTGCTGCTCCCCTGGACCTCTGTGCTGCTCCCCTGGCCCTCCGTGCTGCTCCCCATGCCCTCTGTGCAGCTCCCCTGGCCCTCTGTGCAGCTCCCCTGACCCCCTGTGCTGCTCCCCTGACCCTCTGTGCTTCTCTCCCGACCTCTGTGCTGCTCCCCTGACCCTCTGTGCTTCTCTCCCGACCCCCTGTGCTGCTCCCCTGGACCTCTGTGCTGCTCCCATGGCCCTCCGTGCTGCTCCCCATGCCCTCTGTGCAGCTCCCCTGGCCCTCTGTGCAGCTCCCCTGACCCCCTGTGCTGCTCCCCTGGCCCTCTGTGCTGCTCTCCCGACCCCTGTGCTGCTCCCCTGACCCTCTGTGCTTCTCTCCCGACCCCCTGTGCTGCTCCCTTGGACCTCTGTGCTGCTCCCCTGGCCCTCCGTGCTGCTCCCCATGCCCTCTGTGCAGCTCCCCTGGCCCTCTGTGCAGCTCCCCTGACCCCCTGTGCTGCTCCCCTGGCCCTCTGTGCTGCTCTCCTGAGTCTCTATGCTTCTCTCCCGACCCCCTGTGCTGCTCCCCTGGCCCTCTGTGCTGCTCCCCTGAGTCTCTATGCTTCTCCCCCGACCCCCTGTGCTGCTCCCCTGGACCTCTGTGCTGCTCCCCTGGCCCTCTGTGCTGCTGTTCCGACCCCCTGTGCTGCTCCCCTGGCCCTCTGTGCTTCTCTCCCGACCCCTGTGCTGCTCCCCTGGCCCTCTGTGCTTCTCTCCCGACCCCTGTGCTGCTCCCCTGGCCCTCTGTGCTTCTCTCCCGACCCCTGTGCTGCTCCCCTGGCCCTCTGTGCTGCTCTCCTGACTCTCTGTGCTGCTCCTCTGACCCCGTGCTGTGCTCCTCACCCCCCCCTGCCCTGCTCCAAACCCCCTGCTGCTCACCAGCTGCACATGCTGCTTCAGCTTCTTAGCCCCTGTGCAGCCCCTTACTCACTCCAGGCCCAGTGGTGGTGTATCATGTCTGTTTCCTTCCCTTCTCACATATGTGGTATTCCTTATTTTCTCTTTGATGATTCCCTTCCCTCCTCCTCTTCGTCCACTTTCTTCCTCCCTCCGTTTTCTTCCCTCCTTCGTGGTACTTTCCTTGGGTGTCTCTCCCGCTCTCCGCCTCTTTCCTCCCTGCTCTTTCCTTCGTTCCCTCCAGCGCTCCGCCCTCCCCCTTCCCCCCACCCCCTCTCTCAGCCTTTCCTATCCTGGTTCACGCATCCTGGAGTGATAAGATGTCCTGTCTGAGCACGAGTGGGACCCTGGCGGCCAGGCCTCTGAGGGTGGGGCCAGGACCACAGGCACTGCACCCCAGCCAGAGACAGGCACTGCACCCCAGCCAGAGACAGGCACTGCACCCCAGATAGAGACAGGCACTGTACCCCAGCCAGAGACAGGCACTGTACCACAGCCAGAGACAGGCACTGTACCACAGCCAGAGACAGGCACTGTACCCCAGATAGAGACAGGCACTGTACCCCAGCCAGAGACAGGCACTGTACCCCAGATAGAGGCAGGCACTGTACCACAGCCAGAGACAGGCACTGTACCACAGCCAGAGACAGGCACTGTACCCCAGATAGAGACAGGCACTGTACCCCAGCCAGAGACAGGCACTGTACCCCAGATAGAGACAGGCACTGTACCCCAGATAGAGACAGACACTGAACCACAGCAAGAGACAGGCACTGTACCACAGCCAGAGACAGGCTCTGTACCACAGCTAGAGACAGGCACTGTACCACAGCCAGAGACAGGCACTGTACCACAGCCAGAGACAGGCACTGTACCACAGCCAGAGACAGGCACTGAACCACAGCCAGAGACAGGCACTGCACCACAGCTAGAGACAGGCACTGTACCCTGGATAGAGACAGGCACTGTACCCCAGATAGAGACAGGCACTGTACCACAGCCAGAGACAGGCACTGCACCCCAGCCAGAGACAGGCACTGTACCCCAGATAGAGACAGGCACTGTACCACAGCCAGAGACAGGCACTGTACCACAGCCAGAGACAGGCACTGTACCCCAGATAGAGACAGGCACTGTACCCCAGCCAGAGACAGGCACTGTACCCCAGATAGAGGCAGGCACTGTACCACAGCCAGAGACAGGCACTGTACCACAGCCAGAGACAGGCACTGTACCCCAGATAGAGACAGGCACTGTACCCCAGCCAGAGACAGGCACTGTACCCCAGCCAGAGACAGGCACTGTACCCCAGATAGAGACAGGCACTGTACCCCAGATAGAGACAGGCACTGTACCACTGCCAGAGACAGGCACTGTACCACAGCCAGAGACAGGCTCTGTACCACAGCTAGAGACAGGCACTGTACCACAGCCAGAGACAGGCACTGTACCACAGCCAGAGACAGGCACTGGACCACAGCCAGAGACAGGCACTGAACCACAGCCAGAGACAGGCACTGCACCACAGCTAGAGACAGGCACTGTACCCTGGATAGAGACAGGCACTGTACCCCAGCCAGAGACAGGCACTGTACCCCGGACAGAGACAGGCACTGTACCCCAGATAGAGACAGGCACTGTACCACAGCCAGAGACAGGCACTGTACCCCAGATAGAGACAGGCACTGTACCACAGCCAGAGACAGGCACTGTACCACAGCCAGAGACAGGCTCTGTACCACAACTAGAGACAGGCACTGTACCACAGCCAGAGACAGGCACTGTACCACAGCCAGAGACAGGCACTGTACCACAGCCAGAGACAGGCACTGAACCACAGCCAGAGACAGGCACTGCACCACAGCTAGAGACAGGCACTGTACCCTGGATAGAGACAGGCACTGTACCCCAGCCAGAGACAGGCACTGTACCCCGGACAGAGACAGGCACTGTACCCCAGATAGAGACAGGCACTGTACCCCAGCCAGAGACAGGCACTGTACCCCAGATAGAGACAGGCACTGTACCCCAGCCAGAGAAAGGCACTGTACCACAGCCAGAGACAGGCACTGAACCACAGCCAGAGACAGGCACTGTACCACAGCTAGAGACAGGCACTGTACCCCAGCCAGAGACAGGCACTGTACCACAGCCAGAGACAGGCACTGTACCACAGCCAGAGACAGGCACTGCACCACAGCTAGAGACAGGCACTGTACCACAGCCAGAGACAGGCCCTCTACCACAGCCAGAGACAAGCACTGCACCACAGCTAGAGACAGGCACTGCACCACAGCAAGAGACAGGCACTGAACCGCAGCTAGAGACAGGCGCTGAACCGCAGCTAGAGACAGGCGCTGAACCACAGCAAGAGACAGGCACTGTACCACAGCCAGAGACAGGCACTGCACCACAGCCAGAGACAGGCACTGTACCACAGCCAGAGACAGGCACTGTACCACAGCCAGAGACAGGCACTGTACCCCAGCCAGAGACAGGCACTGTACCCCAGCCAGATACAGGCACTGAACCACAGCCAGAGACAGGCACTGAACCACAGCAAGAGACAGGCACTGTACCACAGCCAGAGACAAGCACTGCACCACAGCTAGAGACAGGCACTGCACCACAGCAAGAGACAGGCACTGAACCGCAGCTAGAGACAGGCGCTGCACAACAGCAAGAGACAGGCACTGTACCACAGGAAGAGACAAGCACTGAACCCCAGCCAGAGACAGGCAATATACCCCAGATAGAGACAGGCACTGTACCACAGCCAGAGACAGGCACTGTACCCCAGCCAGAGACAGGCACTGTACCCCAGCCAGAGACAGGCACTGAACCACAGCCAGAGACAGGCACTGTACCACAGCCAGAGACAGGCACTGTACCACAGCCAGAGACAGGCACTGTACCCCAGCCAAATACAGGCACTGTACCCCAGCCAGAGACAGGCACTGTACCACAGCCAGAGACAGGCACTGTACCACAGCCAGAGACAGGCACCGCACCACAGCTAGAGACAGGCACTGTACCACAGCCAGAGACAGGCCCTCTACCACAGCCAGAGACAAGCACTGCACCACAGCTAGAGACAGGCACTGCACCACAGCAAGAGACAGGCACTGAACCGCAGCTAGAGACAGGCGCTGAACCGCAGCTAGAGACAGGCGCTGAACCACAGCAAGAGACAGGCACTGTACCACAGCCAGAGACAGGCACTGCACCACAGCCAGAGACAGGCACTGTACCACAGCCAGAGACAGGCACTGTACCCCAGCCAGAGACGGGCACTGTACCCCAGCCAGATACAGGCACTGAACCACAGCCAGAGACAGGCACTGAACCACAGCAAGAGACAGGCACTGTACCACAGCCAGAGACAAGCACTGCACCACAGCTAGAGACAGGCACTGCACCACAGCAAGAGACAGGCACTGAACCGCAGCTAGAGACAGGCGCTGCACCACAGCAAGAGACAGGCACTGTACCACAGGAAGAGACAAGCACTGAACCCCAGCCAGAGACAGGCAATATACCCCAGATAGAGACAGGCACTGTACCACAGCCAGAGACAGGCACTGTACCCCAGCCAGAGACAGGCACTGTACCCCAGCCAGAGACAGGCACTGTACCCCAGCCAGAGACAGGCTCCGTACCACAGCTAGAGACAGGCACTGCACCACAGCAAGAGACAGGCACTGTACCCCAGCCAGAGACAGGCACTGTACCACAGATAGAGACAGGCACTGTACCCCAGCCAGAGACAGGCACTGTACCACAGCCAGAGACAGGCACTGTACCACAGCCAGAGACAGGCACTGTACCCCAGATAGAGACAGGCACTGTACCACAGCCAGAGACAGGCACTGTACCCCAGCCAGAGACAGGCTCTGTACCACAGCTAGAGACACGCCCTGTACCCCAGCCAGAGACAGGCACTGTACCACAGCCAGATACAGGCACTGAACCACAGCCAGAGACAGGCACTGAACCACAGCCAGAGACAGGCAATATACCCCAGATAGAGACAGGCACTGTACCACAGCCAGAGACAGGCACTGTACCACAGCCAGAGACAGGCACTGTACCACAGCCAGAGACAGGCACTGTACCCCAGCCAGAGACAGGCTCTGTACCACAGCCAGAGACAAGCACTGCACCACAGCAAGAGACAGGCACTGAACCGCAGCTAGAGACAGGCGCTGAACCACAGCAAGAGACAGGCACTGTACCACAGCCAGAGACAGGCCCTCTACCACAGCCAGAGACAGGCACTGTACCCCAGATAGAGACAGGCACTGTACCACAGCCAGAGACAGGCACTGAACCACAGCCAGAGACAGGCACTGTACCACAGCCAGAGACAGGCACTGTACAACAGCCAGAGACAGGCACTGTACCACAGCCAGAGACAGGCTCTGTACCACAGCCAGAGACAGGCACTGTACAGCCAGAGACAGGCACTGTACCCTGGATAGAGACAAGCACTGTACCACAGTCAGAGACAGGCACTGAACCACAGCCAGAGACAGGCACTGTACCCCAGCCAGAGACAGGCACTGTACCACAGCCAGAGACAGGCACTGTACCACAGCCAGAGACAGGCTCTGTACCACAGCCAGAGACAGGCACTGTACCCCAGCCAGAGACAGGCACTGTACCCCAGCCAGAGACAGGCTCTGTACAGCCAGAGACAGGCACTGTACCCCAGCCAGAGACAGGCACTGTACAGCCAGAGACAGGCACTGTACCCTGGATAGAGACAAGCACTGTACCACAGTCAGAGACAGGCACTGAACCACAGCCAGAGACAGGCACTGTACCCCAGCCAGAGACAGGCTCTGTACAGCCAGAGACAGGCACTGTACCCCAGCCAGAGACAGGCACTGTACAGCCAGAGACAGGCACTGTACCCTGGATAGAGACAAGCACTGTACCACAGTCAGAGGCAGGCACTGAACCACATCCAGAGACAGGCACTGTACCACATCCAGAGACAGGCACTGCACCACAGCCAGAGACAGGCACTGTACCACAGCCAGAGACAGGCACTGTACCACAGCCAGAGACAGGCACTGTACCACAGCCAGAGACAGGCACTGTACCACAGCCAGAGACAGGCACTGTACCACAGCCAGAGACAGGCACTGTACCACAGCCAGAGACAGGCACTGTACCACAGCCAGAGACAGGCACTGTACCCCAGCCAGAGACAGGCTCCGTACCACAGCTAGAGACAGGCACTGACCGCAGCTAGAGACAGGCGCTGAACCACAGCAAGAGACAGGCACTGTACCACAGCCAGAGACAGGCCCTCTACCACAGCCAGAGACAGGCACTGTACCCCAGATAGAGACAGGCCCTGTACCACAGCCAGAGACAGGCACTGAACCACAGCCAGAGACAGGCACTGTACCACATCCAGAGACAGGCACTGCACCACAGCCAGAGACAGGCACTGTACCACAGCCAGAGACAGGCTCTGTACCACAGCCAGAGACAGGCACTGTACCACAGCCAGAGACAGGCTCTGTACCACAGCCAGAGACAGGCACTGTACAGCCAGAGTACCCTGGTTAGAGACAAGCACTGTACCACAGTCAGAGACAGGCACTGAACCACAGCCAGAGACAGGCACTGTACCCCAGCCAGAGACAGGCACTGTACCACAGCCAGAGACAGGCACTGTACCACAGCCAGAGACAGGCTCTGTACCACAGCCAGAGACAGGCACTGTACCCTAGCCAGAGACAGGCACTGTACCCCAGCCAGAGACAGGCTCTGTACCACAGCTAGAGACAGGCACTGTACCCCAGCCAGAGACAGGCACTGTACAGCCAGAGACAGGCACTGTACCCTGGATAGAGACAAGCACTGTACCACAGTCAGAGACAGGCACTGAACCACAGCCAGAGACAGGCACTGTACCACATCCAGAGACAGGCACTGCACCACAGCCAGAGACAGGCACTGTACCACAGCCAGAGACAGGCATTGTACCACAGCCAGAGACAGGCACTGTACCACAGATAGAGACAGGCACTGTACCACAGCCAGAGACAGGCACTGCACCACAGCTAGAGACAGGCACTGTACCACAGCCAGAGACAGGCCCTCTACCACAGCCAGAGACAAGCACTGCACCACAGCTAGAGACAGGCACTGCACCACAGCAAGAGACAGGCACTGAACCGCAGCTAGAGACAGGCGCTGAACCACAGCAAGAGACAGGCACTGCACCACAGCTAGAGACAGGCACTGCACCACAGCAAGAGACAGGCACTGTACCACAGCCAGAGACAGGCACTGCACCACAGCTAGAGACAGGCACTGTACCCTGGATAGAGACAGGCACTGTACCCCAGCCAGAGACAGGCACTGCACCACAGCTAGAGACAGGCACTGCACCACAGCAAGAGACAGGCACTGTACCACAGCCAGAGACAGGCACTGCACCACAGCTAGAGACAGGCACTGTACCCTAGATAGAGACAGGCACTGTACCCCAGCCAGAGACAGGCACTGTACCACAGCCAGAGACACGCACTGTACCACAGCCAGAGACAGGCACTGAACCGCAGCTAGAGACAGGCACTGTACCACAGCCAGAGACAGGCCCTCTACCACAGCCAGAGACAAGCACTGCACCACAGCAAGAGACAGGCACTGAACCGCAGCTAGAGACAGGCGCTGAACCGCAGCTAGAGACAGGCACTGTACCACAGCCAGAGACAGGCACTGAACCACAGATAGAGACAGGCACTGTACCACAGCCAGAGACAAGCACTGCACCACAGCTAGAGACAGGCACTGTACCACAGCCAGAGACAGGCCCTCTACCACAGCCAGAGACAGGCACTGTACCACAGCCAGAGACAGGCCCTCTACCACAGCCATAGACAAGCACTGCACCACAGCTAGAGACAGGCACTGCACCACAGCAAGAGACAGGCACTGAACCGCAGCTAGAGACAGGCGCTGACCACAGCAAGAGACAGGCACTGTACACAGCCAGATACAGGCACTGTACCACAGCCAGAGACAGGCTCTGTACCACAGCTAGAGACAGGCACTGTACCCCAGTCAGAGACAGGCACTGTACCACAGCCAGAGACAGGCACTGTACCACAGCCAGAGACAGGCTCTGTACCACCGGAGGATTCTCTTGGGTCTCTGCTTTCACATTATACCCCAACTAGATCTCTACGATCTGCCGGGCTGTCCCAACTGGTAGTGCCGCGTATACGGCTAGCCACATGGGGAGCAAGAGCCTTTTCTGTAGTGGCCCCTAAGCTTTGGAACTCTCTTCCAACTGAGGTTAAAGTACTTCCCTCAATTGATCTTTTTAAAAAAGCCCTGAAGACCTGGTACTTTACCAAAGCTTATCAGTGATGGACTGTTGGTTGATCTGCTAGCTGTGTCATTTGCTTTAGGCGCCTTGACGCCCATTGGGCTAAGTATGCGCATGATAAGACCTACATCATTCATTCATTCATTCACAGCTAGGGACAGGCACTGTACCACAGCCAGAGACAGGCACTGCACACCAGCTAGAGGCACTGTACCACAGCCAGAGACAGGTACTGTGTCACAGCCAAATACAGGCACTATATCCTACCTACAGACAGACAGTGTCCCCAGCTGAAGACAGACACTGCACTCTAGCTGGAGACAGTCAATGTACCCCCAGAAAGTGACATACACTGTACCTTCAGAATGTGGCATTCACTCTACACCCAGAAAGTGACGCGCACTGTACCCCTTAAAGTGATGTGCACTGTAGCCCCTAAAGTGACGTGCACTGTACCTCTTTAAAGGGACGTGCACTGTACCCCCTAAAGTGACGTGCACTGTACCCTTTAAAGTGACATGCACTGTACCCCTTAAAGTGACGTACACTGTACCCCTTAAAGTGATGTGCACTGTAGCCCCTAAAGTGACGTGCACTGTACCTCTTTAAAGGGACGTGCACTGTACCCCCTAAAGTGACGTGCACTGTACCCTTTAAAGTGACATGCACTGTACCCCTTAAAGTGACGTACACTGTACTCCTTAAAGTGTCGTACACTGTACTCCTTAAAGTGACATACGCCCATTACAAAACTGAACAATCTGAACTAAATAAACTCAATCATTCGATCAAAAAGATCAACAAATCTAAAAAATACAATTGAGATAAAAATCATCATTCAATGACCAAGTAAGATTGGTAAGAAATAGGAAACCCAGCACCTAAAAAGGATGAAACATATCTCCGTGTTCGCCTGTGGCCTGAGTGACTTTGGATCTTCACACAGGCAGGGAGGGCTGGGGAGGTTTCAGCCAGTGGTACCCTGACCATGTGCCAGGAAGTGACGTCGAGGAAGCTGTGTGATGATGAACTCTTAAGCCTACAGGGCTAGAGACAAGGACACTTCAGGGCGTCTCGCAGCACTTTTGGGCTCTCACTCGCTTGAGGTCCCTCTCTGCAGTGAGTGACATCACGCATCCTGAAGGGAAACCTATTCCAGAAGAACACGGCACCCTCAGGCTTCCAAGCGCTCTGTAAGATCCAGAGCGGTGGCTTCGTGGTTTCTTCACAGATTGGAGGGGTTGAATCCCATAGTGCTAATATAGGCAACTCACCCAACATGAAGAGCATAGCATGCCCATCAATAAATAAACACACCAGACATGTTTGTCGGGAAACATTTTGCTGCAGGTTTTATTTCATGCCAGAAATATGCCAACATGGTGGGTTAACTTACCGGCGATCCAAGGGCAGGCAGCGGACCTAAGCTGCCCTGCCCGCCTGATGAGCCAACTGCACCGTGGCCAACCCAAGCGGTGCTATCATTTTGTGGGGGTTTTCCCCCTTAAATACAGTGGACCACCGGTCCATCCCTATAGTCACGCCTTTTTAGGGGCGGAGCGCGTCCAGGCAAGCCCCCGGTTGCTTAGGCTTACAACCGCCCGAAGGACTAATGGGTCGCCGTTGCTTTCCTCCAAGGTCATGCCATAAAGACTCCTGGGGTAGTTTGGCTTTGTACCCCTTTTGTGCTCCAGAAAAGGGTACCCCTATGTACCATTCAGCCTCTGGATCACCCTGTAACTCCACTTGCAACACAACTTAAAAAATGTACATGTTTCTACCCTAGCTACGCAACCCAGCCAACACACCGGGTATGCGGTAGGGAGGGATACGGCGTGGCCAGAAGGCGCAAAAGGAAGGCCTGATGGACAGAAGCAGGTATAAGTACCTTGCCCCCCCCCTATGATGCGCCAGACATGACGGATGGTCCCCGCCACGGTTTGGGTACTCCCGGAGGGTCCCAACCGCTAGTCAAGTTGCTGTGCCTAGTGTGGCACTAGCGTGGCCGCCCTCTTGAGTGCGTACACTGCCTGTGCCGTGGGCAGCCTCACAGCAATCATTTACTGGTTGGAAAATGATATGAAATACTCAACTTTCTTATAACATTAACATAATCTACAGGTTCAATTAGGATTAGTAAAGAGAGTTAGAATATATGCAGCAACATTTTGGGTAGGTTATTAAAATCTTACCTAATGTGCAGTGAATAAATGTTTGTTATGTGTTCCTTATCGCTAGAATAATCTGTTTTCCATAACCAATCCCCTATATTCCCTGGGTTTGTAACCCAGCAATGGACACCCTATTAAAACAGGAAATAAAGTGGCTAGTGTCCTGTCTGGACATTAAAGCACCCTGGCTTCCTTCAAGAGCCATCATCCAGAACTATCAATTATTGAATTATTGTGGAGTCCAGTTGAGCTTGGACACGCATCTGATAGTCTGTCTACTATCTTTATTACCCGTGCTAACGCGGGATTACTGGTTACTAATTATCTTACCAAATCCCATTTCCTGTCGACTGAATCGTTGGTACCTGTCTTGAGTAAAAGGTAATCTCGCAGTAAACAATCAATTTAAGAACTTACACCACTCTAAATGACCACTGACCAAAATTAAGTTTTAAAGTTTTAATATAAAGTCAAAGATAACTGAAGATACAAACTTCTCAAAATGAGATTCAAGAGGTAGATCGGTATCACTATGAACATGAACTTTTTGAATAGTCTGAGTCTGAAAAACAGAATAATAAGTACAACTTCTAATAACATGAGCGTTGCCAAAATGAATACAAGTTGCAACCTCAAAGTCATTACAGAAAAGAAAATTAAGGTTAGTCTGTCCCTACACTATACTAAATGACATCCCTACTTAACAAGATCTTTACCCTCTAGGTGTCAGCCGTGGTGACTTCCTAAGAAGATCACGCACTTCTCTTTGTCTCTTCTCTGATAATGGGTCTCTCCTGATCAGTCTATCTGCCTACCCATCCGCTTCCTTAGGCTCCCAAAATCATCTGCTCTGCCCTCCTCCCGGGTCTCTTTCCCTAATACCAAATCACATTTCCAATAGAAACGCCCCTTGGGACGCCCCTCACGTGGTACATCTTTCCGCGGCAAACTCCATGATGGTACTCTTGAAGACCCTCGTTATAGTTGACCTTGGTTCCCAGGCTTCTTCTTCAGTGCGCTGATACCCCCTGAAATTCCTGGAAACTCCTACAGGCCTGCGCAAGGCGCCACTGAACAAAGTCCCTTTCATTCGAGCTGATTAGGACCCTCGCACCTGCATACAGCTCGTCCTGCAGTGGGCCTCAAATTCCAGACTTCACCATATCTTAGGCCATAAAACACTCTCAGAGCTCCATACTGGACACCTCACGACCTCTCCTCTAACGAGCACATGACGATTTAAACTACATGACATTATCTGCTCTGGCCTACTTGATTTACATGCAGCAGGTTCCTGCACTCTTAAACGTTAACTTGATTTAAACAGCAAACATTCTTAACTAGCATACGTTTCTAAAATAACACATCTATAAAGCATATACTTTTAACCCTAAGTTCAATAGTACATTTTGAAAGAACCATGTCAACCTTGTCTCACATTATTTTAGCAGCACGTTTAGATTTGCTTGTGAATTGCCATGAGGCCTACACAAAATACTGGGTTTTAGAGTTACATTCAACTCTTACATTATTCCTTTAACATGAGAACGTGAGGTTTTCATATTCATCCCAAACATTTCTACATTAGTCTCACACAGTTATGATTATTGTTACTCTACTTAAACATTCTATGCATTTCACCACTGAATATAAGACACTCGGTGTATTTCACTTCTAAATATAAACACTCTGGTGCAAAGTACATGTTAACTAACTACGTGCTTGTAAATATGGCGTACTTATACATTTTTTTCAAACTTGTGCTCTCTCAGTCCCCCCTTTGATGACCTTTAGGGGTCATCATTACCATGACACTAAAATGTAGAACCTTTAAAGTGAAGACAGGGCAGTACCACTTCTTTTCATACTCTCTAATGCTTTCAGACTCTTATATTGAGTGTCCTGCATCGCTGTCAACTCTTCTTCCTGTTTCTTCATAGCTCTCTGTAACCTATTTGCTCTATACTATTGATACAAACGCACCAATCCCCACAAAGTGATTACACAAATCACTACTATGATGATGGGCTTCAATATGTACCAAACGATACCCTTTCCTAAGTTGGCAAACCAACTTCCAACTTTACCCATTCCATGGCCTACTTTTTCCCACACATTTACCTTTGCCAGGTCCTCAATTTCGTAGTGTATGGCAGTGATGTTTTGTATATACTTCTCTAGAGGCTTTGAATTGTCTGGAATGTAAGTACAACATTCCTGGACCTTCAAGGCCCTACAGACTCCTCCCTCTTTTGCTAACAGAACATCTAAAGCAAGTCGGTTCTGAAGAACCATTGCCCTAATCGATTGCATCTCCCCTTCTATCAGCATCAAGGATCTTGCAGTACTGGCAGACAGTCTATCTACGACTGTAGCTAACCTCCTGATCTTAATGTCATTCATTATCAATCCTAAGAAAGGGAATGCAGCACCTATTACATCTCCAACTACTTCTGCTGCACCCAGCCCTCGCTTCCATCTAGTTGATATTTCTTTCTTAGGCGTGTCTAAATTCTCAACATGGTATATTTTAGGGAAGACAACAGCCAAATAGCATGATCCGTACCAATTATCTGGTAACTTCACATAGGCATACCTTCCACATACAAAATATACATTTGGTATTGCTTGCATCCCTTTCATGAAGTTCTTAGAGTAGTACTCCAATTGAAAGGCATGTTCGCAATTGACTTGTCCTACATAAACGTTTTCATAATAGGAGTAACTCCTGTGAATGCACAGTTTCCCCCGTTTCTCCTTATCCAAAGCAATTGGACCAATACTACCTTTTCGTTGTTGTGCCCTTTCCTCCTTGGTCCAATCTGTTTCCCCTTGTCCTGATGCCTTCAATACCTTCTGCTTCCTGTATCTAGTATCTACCTGTGCTATAAACTTTTTCTCAACTTCTGATATTTGACAAGTCAGATTGTTTATTCGAGCATGTGAAGTATCTAACGTTCTCCATGGAATAAACCATTTGTGTAACCTGTCTTCGCTTTTGTAGTAGTCCCATTTGTTCAAATGCTTGAAATTCGGAACCTCTGGCAATGTCGAGTCGAAATTCGAGAAGTAATACTCAAATCCGTCTCGTCCATAAAACATACTTAACAATAAACTGCACGTTATCCCATATGTCAACGGGAGATGATGGTATTTGATACCCTCCTCCACCGAAATTGGTAATTGCATACAGACATAACAGTCCTTTACTTCCATGGCATCAACATATTCATAAAGCAACTTAGCATAAGCATTTGACTTGTAATTCCCCTGTGACTCATCCATGTGTAACCTTTTTACTTCTGCATCTAACAACGCTTTGTCTTTCTCATTGATGTTTCCCTTCTCCTTAATAATGGTAGTTCTCGGTGTTGACACTCCCTTATCCTCCTTAACTGTGGTTCCATCCCCTTCGTGTCCCGCTAGGAATGAAACAGTTACCACTAAAATTATAAGAGAAACCACTACTCCTAAAAATGTAACAGCTATACATTTTGCCCTGCGGTTCGGGTTGCCAGCCTCCATGTTCTCAAACAGTGTAGTTTTCGACTATCTTCCAGCATTCACTTCCTCTTCTTTTCAAACAAAGTCTTTCTCTCTTGCAATGTCTTTCTTGGAACACTTGGAAGCTTGACAATTTATTTCCGCAAAACAATTCAAAGTCCAGTAGAAAATAGACAACCCTAGCCCTTCTCCATCCACTAAAATGAAACCCCTAACACTTTTCTTCTTCCACTCGGCGCTAGGTTATCTTGCAACGAGTTTACAATTTCTTTGCAACAGTCTTATTTTCGTCTGAAGTTATGTATGGTTCAAGGAGTGACACTACATCCTCATAGATGTCCATACGAAGAAACATTCCCTCAAGTTCTGGGCAATTCTTGCAACAACACGGGAATTCAACTGTCTCTAGGATTATTCTCCTTATTTCACTCTGGACCAGGGGACGAACAAAATGAAGAGTTAATGTCTTTTCAATCTCCACTCCTGGTACTATCAGTTCTACATCCACAGTTACAAAGGGGTCCGTTCTAATCAAGATCACTTTCTTCACCTTTCCAGTTCTGCGCCCCTTTGAAGACATTCACAATATGGTATTAGTCCACAACAATAAGCGCTCCTAGCATTTCTACTACTCGCTCAAGCATTTCCAAACGAAGAAGAGTTCCCTCCAATATTGGATATCGTGAACAGCAAACTGGAAACTCAACTGTCTCTAAAAGCAATTTTCTTATTCCACTCAGGAGAGCAGGATGAACGATGTTGAGTGTCAGCAACCTTTCGGTCTCCGCTCCTGGCAGTAGAAACTTTATTTGCACTGTGATGATCGGGTCAGTTCTGATCAGTTCCACTTCCCTGATCCTCCCTGTTCTGTGTCTCCCAGACATCTGCAACAAGGTAGGTCCAGTCGGGAGTAGAGTATCTTCTGCTAGGCACTCGCACCCTACTTGATCTTCTAAGACCCTCCTCGGCTTGATCCTGGATATCTTCTTCTGGATCTGAGTCTTCGGATATAGGAGTAAGCGTTTCTTCCTGGGCCGACCTCAAACTTAGCCTTCTTCTCCTTGTTGGCCAAGTGGCAGCTCCAAGCCTTATTCTCCTATTCCTTGTCCTCCCACTTGGTTCTTGATCGCTCCGATACGGATCTGAGTCTGAGTCGTATTCACTTCTGCTCTCTCCTTCGGTTGCGTCTTCTGTCTCACTGCCGTCCTGCCTTCGCTCTTCTTCTGAATCCGATGCGTTCCCAACTTCTTCCGACACCTCCTCAGCTGCCTCAATCCCTTCTTGCGACTCTTCTTCCACTTCCGGGCTTTCGTCTGGGATGGGAGCTGTTCCTTCTAGAGGTGCTGGAACTCTTCTAGTATGGGATGCATGGATCCAATTTGGCAGCCCCCCGCACTTCACCGCGGTGTTCGTGATCAGGATTACCTGAAAGGGCCCACGCCAGCGAACATCTAGGCAGTTCTTCCGGACGTGTTTTTTAACCAGGACCCAGTCCCCTGGGTTCAGGTCATGACACAGGTTCCTCGCTGCTGGAACTTCAGCCGCATGCACCTGAAGGGACACAGAATGGATGGCGTCAGACAGTCCTTTACAATAATCCAAGATCAGATCATCTGTAATATTCAATAGAGCAGTAGTTGGAACTGTAGGAAGTCTCATGGCCCTCCCCATCAGGATCTCGTGGGGAGAGAGACCTGTCCTCCTATCAGGTGTGCTGCGCATGCTCATGAGCACCAATGGAAGAGCATCTGGCCAACTCAAAGATGTGGATGCCACTACTTTAGCCAATCTATTCTTCAAAGTGCCATTCACTTGTTCCACAATTCCTGAAGCTTCTGGTCGATAACTACAATGCAGCTTTTGATCGATATTCAGTGTGGAGCACAACATCTTCACTATTTCGCTGTTAAAATGTTTTCCTCTGTCCGATTCCAAAGAGGCAGGCACCCCGAAGCGCGGTATCAACTCCCTGAGCAACAATTTAGCCACTGTGAGTGTATCGCACCTACGTGTAGGGTACGCTTCAACCCATCTGGAAAATACGCATACAATCACCAACACATACCGAAGGCGATTGACTCTTGGCATCTCGATGAAGTCTAGTTGCATTCTATTGAAAGGCCCCCCCGACCTCCCAATGTGACTCAGTGTGACTGGTGTTCGTTTGCCTACGTTCAGTTGTTGGCAGGTAACACATCGCTTACATACTGATTCTGCTGCTATTCTGAATTTCGGGCAATACCAAGTCTGCCTAAAAACTCTCATCATAGCATCCCTTCCTAGATGTACTGGACCATGTATTTCTCTCGCCATGGGATTAGCTAATTCTTCAGGTAACACAGCTCTCCCATCTGCTGAAACCCAAAAATCCATTTCACTTCGCACACAGCCTGCTATTTCCCATGCCTTTTTCTCTGTTTCAGGTGCGTTCTCCTGCATTATCCTTAAATCCTCCCAAGTGTCTACAGTTTCTAACATCATACTTAATTCAGTCTTTTCTTCTGCACCTTCTATTTCCACCTTTGAGAAAGAATAACTTTGTTCCGCACAATAGCGTGCGACTTCATCAGCATATCTATTACCTTGTGACACAAAATCTGTATTCTTAGTATGAGCTACACACTTCACTACTGCAATGTCAACAGGACCTTGTAATGCTTCTATCAGCAATCGCACAAATTCTCCATTTCGAATGGGCGAACCAGAGGAGGTCATGTAACCCCTCTGAGACCACAACTGCCCGAAATCATGAACCACACCGAAACCATATTGGCTGTCCGTGTAGATGGTGACTCTCTTTCCATTTCCTGCTATGCAGGCACGAGTTAGGGCAATAATCTCTGCTACCTGTGCGGAATGTACTCCTTCCAGGCAAGCGGCCTCTACAACTCCAGCAATGGTACAAACAGCATAAGCTGCTCTCAACCGACCAGTATCGTCTCTTAAACATGAGCCATCAACAAAGTAAATTTCATCGGGGTCAGACAATGGCTCATCCACAATATCTGGTCTGGGTTTCGTGCATAGTTCAGTCACATCAAGGCAATCGTGGTCTTCACATCCTTCGCCTTCTATTACCGAAGGTAATGGCATCAAAGTAGCAGGATTCAAGACAGAGCATCTCCTGAGAGTCACGTTTTCTGCGGCAAGTATAACTTGCTCATAACGCGTGAGCCTGCTATTGGTCAGATGCTGTGTCTTCGTCCTGGTCATTAACAATTCAACTGAATGCGGTACATACACCACTACTGGATGTCCCATTACAATACTTTCGCTCCTTTCAATGCTGACACCCGTTGCAGCAACGGATTTGAGACATCCGGGCAACGCTGCGGCTACTGGATCTAATGTAGCCGAAAAGTATGCAACTGGTCTACGGGCATTACCGTGGGTCTGTGCCAAGACTGACAAAGCACATCCCTCTCTCTCACAGCAATAGAGTGAAAACGACTTTTCATAATCTGGCATTCCCAGAGCCGGAGCACGACATAAATCGTCTCTCAGCTGTAAAAACGCCACCAGACATTCTTCATCCCATGGTACCGGATCACTCACCTCCTTGTGCGTCAGTTTCTGTAAGGGCTTTGCTTTCAGTGAAAAGTTAACTATCCACTGTCGGCAGTAACCCACCATTCCTAAGAACATTCTAACTTCTCTCTGTGTTGTAGGCGCATTCATTTTCATTATCGCCTCAATCCTCTCTGGGGACACCTTACGTTTCCCTTTTTCTAACCTGTGCCCTAGATACTGTACTTCTGTCAGACAATACTGTAACTTGCTCGGAGATACCTTATGTCCATTTTCAGCTAAATGATTCAGTAAGGCAATTGAATCTACTTTACAAGCTTCCTCTGTTTCTGACGCAACAAGTAGGTCATCTATGTACTGTACCAGAACCGAGTTCTGTGGCAGTACTAGATTCTCAAGATTCTTTTTCAACAACTGATTAAAGATGGATGGACTGTCTGTGAATCCTTGTGGGATTCGACACCATGTTAAAACGCGATCTTCCATTTTAAACGCAAAAAGGTACCTGCTCTCTTCATCCAATGGGATTGAAAAGAAAGCCTGACAAAGATCTATCACTGTGAACCATTCTGCTTGACATGGTATTTGAAACAATATTACTGATGGATTCGGTACCACGGGACAACATGAAACGACTATGTTGTTAATTTTTCGTAAATCCTGAACTATCCTAAACTTCCCGCTAGGTTTCTGCAAACCCATAATCGGGGAGTTACAAGGACTGCCCACGATTTCCTTCAGTATTCCCTGCTGTATCATTGACTCGATCACAGGCTTTATTCCCGCAATCGTTTCCTGGGACAATTTGTATTGAGGCGTTCTTGGAAACTCAACATTTGGTTTTACCAGAATTTTTACCGGTTCTACCCCTTTAATCAATCCTATATCTTCTCCTGTGAAATCCCACACCTCTGACGCCACTGCATCTCTTAAGTCTTGTGGAAGATCTTCTACAGTCAGAGTAGGATATAGTTCTACACAGAATTTTGAATTGGCCACCTTAAAGGTAGCATCATCGTCGGTAGTCTGTACCTCCACTCCTTGTGGGGTGCAGTATATGGTGCAATTCAATTTGCATAACAAATCCCTACCTAACAGACATACCGGACTCGAGTCACAAACCACAAACTGATGTTCGTTCATGTGGTTTCCAATTTTCACAGACACTGGTTCTGTCAAGGGACTAGTCATTCTTTTATTTGCGACTCCTACCACTTGAATTGTTTCCCCTGACATTGGCAAGTCTGGAACTACCGCTGATCTCAGAGTCGAACGAGTAGCCCCAGTGTCCACTAAGAACGTAGTGGGACACCCTGCCACTTCTGCCTCAACAAATGGCCCTCTCTGATCCACTTCTAGAACTGCCCCGAGGGTACAGTCCTCTTCACTGCTCACCCGTTGTCCTGTCAATGGATCAATGTAATAACATTTTTCTTCCTCGATAAACAGAGGCATTTGTTTAAAGACCTTTCCTCCAGCTGTTATCTTCGGTGGCTGTGGGAATTGGGCCCGTGGAGCCGAAGTCCCCCCTTTGGCCACCTTACTGCTTGGGACTGTCACTTTTTGCACTGGGTCTTCTTGGACCTGCTCTTCTACTTCTTGCTCTCCGTTTTCAGGGTTAAAGGGACACTCGCGTCGCCAATGCCCCACCTGGTGACACAGATGACACTTTGTCGTTTTCTTTAAAGTGGCAAAGTCTATCCTAGGTCTCTGCCCTTCTTCATTATCTTTGTTCTGACCATTTGGTTTTCGTCCCATCCCCTGCTTCTGCTGGCCACCCTTCTCAGCGGACTGCATTTGCACCACCATCAATTTCTCCTTTAGATTCTTGGCTTTAGAATCTATCTCGTCACTGCAGTACCTCGCATATCGTAAAATCTCATCTAGTGGTTTGTTCTGCCAACAGATTAAATGTTGCTGTATCATCAAACAAATATCAGGTCTCAACCCCAAGACAAACTTTGACACGAACTGCCCTATGTCTTTGGGATCCATTACATCTAGTCCACTGTATTGCTTGAATGTTTTCAACAATCTTTCATAAAACTCGTGAACTGTCTCCTTGGGTTCCTGCCTTGTTCGGTCTATTTTTACCCAATCTATATCCTGTGGTGGTACCTTATCTTTCAGCCATGCTATTACCCTTTCATACTTTCGCATGACAATCTCAGATGGTCCATTTGTTCGAACATCCCTCAATGGTTCAGCATTTGGCCATTCGACACTAGTCTTGCACGGGGTCCACAAATCAGATGGGACCACGATGTCAAACAACGTGTTCAAATCTATCCACAATACTTTCGAAATTTTAACAAACCTCTCTACCTGCTTATACCACTCGACTGGATTGTCCCGCAACTTCGGAAATGAGTTGGTAAATGCGGCTAAGTCTCCTCTACTCCAGGGCACATGTACATAATTTCCATTTGATATTTCTCGCAAAGGGAATGCCTCCATATGCATTGCCCTTCCCTCAGGAGTCAATACATTTGTACTTCTCCTAACCGTGCCCTTTTTCGACCACCTTTCCTCCCATTTATCCAGTTCTCTCCACACTCTTATCCCTGTTACCAGCTCTCTTATGTGTGTTTTTAATCCAGTAGTTCTCTTCTCATCTAGATCCTGGTCTGCGTACTGTAATCTGTGGTTGCTCTGCAATGCTCTTGTCTTAGACAAATCCACGGCATACTTGTCTGCCAAATCAGTCAGTTTTTCATGAAACGCTCTAGCTTTCCTAGTAATATCCTTTGCCATGAACAATAACTCATCCTGTTCGTACAATTCTATCCTTTCCAAAGGCAATGTTCCATCTATTATCTCATCAACATCTGATTTTAAACTGGTAACATCAAGCCTTTTTGCCTTTATTTCAGCTTTCAAGACACTCAATTTAGCTCCTCCATCTGCATCTCTCCCATCCCAGCTCCGAGATCTACGTTTAGGTATTGGTGAATTATAGGGAGTCCTCCCCTGTTCCCATCTCTCTAAGTCCCATGCCTTTCCGTCTTCTCGGGGTGGGTGGTGAAACACTCCTTCATGCCTCCCAGCCTCTCTCTCTCCATCCTGGCTAGTTTCCCGGGATAGAGGGTAAGAGGTTCTATTACTCCCTCTTTCTTCCCTACTTCCCTGTGATTCCTGATTATTCGAGGCGTGGCGGGACCTATCGCTGTTCTCCTTTCTCCAATGTTGAACGTCTTCCCCAAGTGTATGATGAAGGCACCTAAACCTATTCTGAAAAGCCCGTACCGCCTCATCTCCTCCGTTCCCCCAGAGACGGGACATTTCCTCACATTCTACAATCTTAGTATTTTGTTCCGGCTGTTCTCTCTGATTTGTAGGACATGCATCCCCTCTATTCTCTTGACTTTGGCCTTCCCGGCTCTGACTGCTTTCGCTGGCCCCACAATGAGATACTGTCCCGTTTCCCCTGCTTTCCCACTCTGGTTCCGTTCTTGTCCTGTTACTCGGAGATACTATGGACCCGTCCCATTCCCTCAAATCAGCTCTTAACTCTGAAAAAGATCTTGGCCGTGGTCCCCTTAGATCCATTGGTCCTCTCGGACCTCCCTGTTCTGAATTTGGACCGACAGTTGTGTCTAATGGGGTGTTCCACGTTACCGAACCTGGTAATTGTTTCCATGCATTCGTCACATTATTCCTCCTTTCCATCTCAATCCTTTCCCTATCCAATTGCCTTTGTTGTTCCCCTCTATCTCTCTCAGAATTATAGATCGAAACTATGGGTCCTATGGTAACAGGCACTTGAAGAGCGTCTGGCAATCCCACAGACTCAACCCTTTCCGTGTTTGGCGTTTTCTGCACCACAAACCTTCCCACTACACTCTGTACAGTGTTGTTTGGAGGTGTTTCTCCGCCTTTGTTAGGTGTCCATTCCGATATAGGGAGTGGTGTATATCCCTCTATCTCATTCCCATCTTCCCTTGCGAGCCCTCTATCTTCTATCAATCCCACTCTCGGAGGTGGTCTATCCATTAACAATCTGTTTATCAGATTGTCCTCCGACTCGCTTTCCTCGTCTTCTTCCATGAGGTTTCCTCCTCCTGACACCTCCCTCATCGGATACATTTTCTCCACCTCAATAGTCTGTACCCTCCAACGCTTTTCCTCCTCATCCCATTTGGAATCTCGCACTGCCCTTACCGATCGCGTCAGCCTTTGTTGACGCCTGTTCAAATTTCGGTCGTGTGCAGCCTTAATCCATGCATTAAGAGCCTCAAACTGTGTTGGTCTAGGTGAGGGTTTCAATGAGGACATGGTTGCTTTTAGCCGATGTAACACCTCTAACTTAAACGTTCCATACTTCGGGAACTGCATTTCCTCATTTCCTTCCGTAAGCTTATTCCAAGCCCCAATCCACAATATCGTATGCAGCCCCACATTCGTTGCCATATAATGAGCTGGCGTACCCTCTGGGGGAGCCTCTTCCCCGTAATAATGTTCACTTCGTTTACGTTTAAAAATCCCTTTCAAACACTTAAAACACTTCATGATTTCTCTTTTCTCCGCGTTTGTTTACTTCCTGATGATATTCCACCAATCTCGGCGCCGTTCTCACTAACTGGCCTATCCGTACGCGACTTTCCTCCGACGTCACTCTAGCCGCCCAACCAGAGCGCGGCTCTAGCTAACGTCACACCAACCGCTCAATCACAGCGCGGCTCTAGCCGACGTCACCCGTCCCCCTTCGCAGCAGTTCCCCTCCTTTCTCAGCTCGTCTCCTCGGTCATGCACGCATCCCATTCATACTCTGAAAAATGATTACTTCCGTCCAAGCGATCACCTTTCTTTGACTGTACGCCCACAGTCTTTCTGTAGTTGTCACCTTAACTTGGCGAAATGTCTTTCCGATTACTTCCAGACAATCGCCTTCTCCGATAGGTTACTCACACACAGTAACTTTCGACCAGCGTCCGTTACTCATACACTCACTCTTACACTCCCCCTATCTTGGATCCACGGCGGTCAATGGTACCTCGTGACCTCCGTACTATGGTCGACAACTACCCTGGATGTTCGATACACCCAAAACCACTTAAGCTCTGGCCTGAACTTAAGATTTCACCAGTTCACCCGTTTACCAGGTTACCAGTTTACCAGGTTGCGCGCGCTCACAACCTTCTCTCTTTCACACTACAGGCATTCAACTCCGCAAGACATTACAATACAAATACAACACAAAACTCCGCAATCTGTTCACGCATGACCCTTTTTATACTCACTCTCCGATACTGCTGCTTTTCTCGCACCGTCTGCACCTTTCGGCACACGATTCTTCCGCTGCTCGTCTCTCGGCGTCTCGGGCCTTGGGGTAAACTAACCTCTCTAGATTACCTTCCTCAAGAAGATAACCATCCTCACTCTGCTACCAACTGCTAACGCGGGATTACTGGTTACTAATTATCTTACCAAATCCCATTTCCTGTCGACTGAATCGTTGGTACCTGTCTTGAGTAAAAGGTAATCTCGCAGTAAACAATCAATTTAAGAACTTACACCACTCTAAATGACCACTGACCAAAATTAAGTTTTAAAGTTTTAATATAAAGTCAAAGATAACTGAAGATACAAACTTCTCAAAATGAGATTCAAGAGGTAGATCGGTATCACTATGAACATGAACTTTTTGAATAGTCTGAGTCTGAAAAACAGAATAATAAGTACAACTTCTAATAACATGAGCGTTGCCAAAATGAATACAAGTTGCAACCTCAAAGTCATTACAGAAAAGAAAATTAAGGTTAGTCTGTCCCTACACTATACTAAATGACATCCCTACTTAGCAAGATCTTAACCCTCTAGGTGTCAGCCGTGGTGACTTCCTAAGAAGATCACGCACTTCTCTTTGTCTCTTCTCTGATAATGGGTCTCTCCTGATCAGCCTATCTGCCTACCCATCCGCTTCCTTAGGCTCCCAAAATCATCTGCTCTGCCCTCCTCCCGGGTCTCTTTCCCTAATACCAAATCACATTTCCAATAGAAACGCCCCTTGGGACGCCCCTCACGTGGTACATCTTTCCGCGGCAAACTCCATGATGGTACTCTTGAAGACCCTCGTTATAGTTGACCTTGGTTCCCAGGCTTCTTCTTCAGTGCGCTGATACCCCCTGAAATTCCTGGAAACTCCTACAGGCCTGCGCAAGGCGCCACTGAACAAAGTCCCTTTCATTCGAGCTGATTAGGACCCTCGCACCTGCATACAGCTCGTCCTGCAGTGGGCCTCAAATTCCAGACTTCACCATATCTTAGGCCATAAAACACTCTCAGAGCTCCATACTGGACACCTCACGACCTCTCCTCTAACGAGCACATGACGATTTAAACTACATGACATTATCTGCTCTGGCCTACTTGATTTACATGCAGCAGGTTCCTGCACTCTTAAACGTTAACTTGATTTAAACAGCAAACATTCTTAACTAGCATACGTTTCTAAAATAACACATCTATAAAGCATATACTTTTAACCCTAAGTTCAATAGTACATTTTGAAAGAACCATGTCAACCTTGTCTCACATTATTTTAGCAGCACGTTTAGATTTGCTTGTGAATTGCCATGAGGCCTACACAAAATACTGGGTTTTAGAGTTACATTCAACTCTTACATTATTCCTTTAACATGAGAACGTGAGGTTTTCATATTCATCCCAAACATTTCTACATTAGTCTCACACAGTTATGATTATTGTTACTCTACTTAAACATTCTATGCATTTCACCACTGAATATAAGACACTCGGTGTATTTCACTTCTAAATATAAACACTCTGGTGCAAAGTACATGTTAACTAACTACGTGCTTGTAAATATGGCGTACTTATACATTTTTTTCAAACTTGTGCTCTCTCACCCGCTACGTCGCCTTTGGGCACATATGACTGATTGTACGTAGACTCAAAAAATTTACTGAACATACATCAAGTTGCTGTCCGTCAAGCTTCCCTTTAAGCTTTTTTATACAGAATAATGAGATATTAGAAAAATGCAAATATTCAATTTCTGGGAATTGTTCCAGACAGGTGAGCAGTCCTCTTGAAGGTGTAAGACGCCGGCATTCTAAGAAAGGTTCATTACTCACCTCAAGCTCCAGAAGCCGGCGTGACCCTTCTCAAAGTGGCAGGCGTGAGACATGGCCATGCGCAGAAGATTTGAACTCATTTTAGGATCCAGGGATCCTGTGGAACCCTCCAAATGTTGAAGGACAACACCATAAGCTTAATTAATTGATGCTGCCTGCAATGTCTTCCATCCCTCAATGACCTGACAGTCTCAGCCTCACATAACACCAGTTATCTCCCCTGGGACACCTTCACACTCAAAAAGCTCTGCGGGCCCGATTCACAGAACTAACTTAAGACAAAATCCTAAACTTACTACCATTTCGGTATTCACAGAAGGCACTTAGGACTCTTAAATTTAGGAGTCCTAACTTTACTACTCCTAAACTGAGAAAAATCCTAACTTTGAGACTTTCGGTATTCACAGACGGCATTTAGGAGTCCTAAAGTTAGGACTCCTAACTTCTGTGAATACCGAAATGGTAGTAAGTTTAGGATTTTGTGTTAAGTTAGTTCTGTGAATCGGACCCTGCGAATTTAAATTTACCATCTTATTCCAAGTCAGATTTTTCCTGAAGTCTCATATTGATATTCTTAACTTTTCAAAGCATGTTTGCACGTCTGCCAGTCTTTAACCATGTATGTATGTGTACATGTATGTATTAGCATGTATAGAGCACACGCCTAGAGGAGAGCGACAGTCCACTGAACGCTATATTATGTTAATGGGTACTTGATATAGCGCTAACAACTCGCTCCCGGAAACGCATCTTGGCGCTGTAGCAACAGTCAAATGGAGTAGCAGCAGAACAGAATAACCAAGTTTTAAGATGTTTTTTAAACTTGTGAAGTCGGTGTATGCACGAGCCTATTCCAATGGAAGGGGGGAGGGGCAGATAAGATAAGCCCTCGCTGCCATGGAAGGGGGGGAGATAAGAAAAGGCCAAGCAGCCCTATGTTGACACACAGATGCAGTCGAGGGCATAAGACAACTTTATTCTTTGATCGTAAATTTCTGTCTGGGCAGTAGAAGATGAGTTTCTCCTGTAAGTATTTGGGGCCTTTACGGATCAGGTGTTTGTGAGTCAGGCAGAAGAGCTTGAACAATACTCTTTTTCTGACGTTAATGGGGGTTTGGGAAACGATAAAAAATTGTGCACATCGAATAGAAATCTATGAATTTTTTTGAATAAAAAATTTGCATTGTGCACAACTCCATTTGCATTTCACATATTTGCAAAAGTAGGCGCCACTTCACACTTTACACAACTCCATTTGCCAACATGGGAAATCTGATTGAGAACTAAGAAGCTTCATTTTTTTTTCTAAATATATATAAATCTATAATCTGCAGGACGGAAGACCTTCTCACATGTGGACGTGAATCCTGCCCTGTCCTTTGGTAACTTTTAAATACACTCTGCAGTAACATTTCCTTAGGTTATATATTTGATAATTCGGCTACTAGGCACTGTATATTCTTCGATCAGTTCTGCTAGACAATATATTTAAGGGCCTGATGATGAGTCTGACTTCTACCGGCCTCCAGACTCATGGTGGCGCGGCAGTGGCGGTCCGGCCACCGGTGGTCCGACTGTCCCATTACACGTTGGGCGGTTGGACCGCCATTGCAGCGCCCCAACTGCCCGGGATCAGTGATCCCTGGTGGTGGCACAGCGGTCTTGAGACTGCAATATGTTTAACGAGGCACCCATGGTCCCGCTAAGCAAGATATTACGAGTTTCCTCTCTACCACGGTTTTCATGGCATCTCCTCTTCCAGGAAAACTATGTGCGAAAAGAAACTAAGGGGGCCCTGGCCCTACAGGGCCCCCTAGTACTTCTAGGCCATGGGGTGCATGCAGGCACGCACATGGTGTGAGCCCCTGTGTGCATGCACCCCAGTACCTGCACGGCGTACACTGCACCCGTCCATGCCGTAAAGGTACTGCCTTCGACGTTCCCATCGCAGTGCCTAGCTCATCCACACAGCTATGGGAACGGCAAAGAACAGCCTGCCAGTGACTAAAAAAGTCATAATCTGGTGGGGAGTGCACACACGGGTTTGGCAGTGTGGGAGCGGGGCGTCAACTCATAATCAGGCCCTGAGTGTCACAGTGTGTGTCTGTGCTGGTAGACCACAGCACACTGACAGCATGAAGGGTGCAGGCCATGTTGAAATCTTGAATCACTGGGACGGCACACACCCAAAGGCAATGCCGGCTGCTCCGGTGAAGGCAATGGTTGCCAAAGGTGACTCTTGGCTGATCGCTGCTCTCTGCTTTAACACTCTAATGTTTCCCTTTCAGTTTCTCTCTGTTTAACGTAGAGCTGTGTGTTCCTACTGGGAGGGTGCTAACGATACCACTAGATTGCAACTGCTACAGTTCATAAAGGCCCTCTCTCTATTGTTACAGGCCCTCTCCTGCTGCTCAAGACAGGCATTAAACTCCTAAAGTAGTCCTCAATGGTACATTATCATCACATTCAGTATTCAATATCCTAAATTCCTATAAATCTAAGGACAACTTTTTCAGGGGGTCATTAATATCACATTATTGGGCAGACAAAGACTTGGGAAACTCTATAAAGTTGAAAATCAAAACCAACATGTGATTTACCTTTAGGTTTTCTGCTCTACAATCAGTTTGGGATGTAGTTAATGCCAATAGACATTGTGGGGCCGATTCACAGAACTAAGCTGAGACAAAATCCTAAACTTACTACTTTTGGTATTCACAGAAGGCATTTAGTTGTAGTAAAGTTAGGGGTTTGTCTTAAATTAGGATTTTGTCTTAAATTAGGATTTTGTCTTAAATTAAATTTAGGTTTGTCGTAAATTTTGGTTTTAAGACAAAATCCTAACCAAAGACAAACTCCTAACTTTTCTACTACTAAATGCCTTCTGTGAATACCAAAAGTAGTACGTTTAGCATTTTGTCTCAGATTAGTTCGGTGAATCAGCCCCAGAGACTTTATTAAGTACTCTTGTTTTCAGCAGAAAGAAGAAATTGGAGAATTAGAGAAACCTTTTGCAACTTTCAAGAAAAAGTGTCATGACAAAGCTGGCGATCTTTTGAAAAATGCTTCTGAGATAATGGAAGAACTGAACATGTTACTGAAATTGAAAGCAGAGAAGAGCAGGTTGTACAAGAAAATTCTTTTGCTTATATCATGAGTGAAAAAAGCTACAGACTGATACAAAATACTGTATCCATTCAAAGCCATAGAGGGCATGTTGACACATGAAATAAAGATATTAATGATACATTCTCTGAATAATATTGTAACTTGTATGAGGAGAATTTACATCTGAAGGATAATAATCTGTACCAACTTTTTCCAGAATAGTCCTCCCTAAATTAACACCTAAAGAGCCATCTTGGATAACAAGATATCCATTGAAGAGTCGTCTGAAGAACAGAAAATCTAATAAGAAATAAAACCCCGGGGTTTGAGGCTTTGGTTACAAAATGTTACCTTAATTTTCCAATTCAGTTAACCCACCATGATGTGAGCTGTGTAACTTCACTCTGTAACTTACACGGTACAGCAAGCTACCTACCTCGCCTCTGTGGTTTTGGCCTCTTTGATTTCTAAACTTTATAAAGATTCCATGAAATGCGAACTCTTCTGACCCATCTCCCTGCTGAATGTAGAGCCTCACATGTTGGATTGAAATATCTCTAAAAAGTTATCCAAACTGCTGCCAAAGCTTGTTTATCTTGACGAGGGAAGGAATGGTGGTGATAACACAGACTCCTACTCAAAATTGCAAAACTTGCTGCTTTAATAAGTTCAGATTCTGATAAAAACTTTTTGCAGATCCAATTTTTATTATTTGTACTTCATAAATGTAACTTTGGGGACAATTTCTTTCATTTGTTTTGAACTGTGTGTTCCCCTGATTGTGCCAGAGGCATTACTGATAGCTTGCAGTGTAGTGTCTTTATCTGCAGAGAGAGCAGCAGACTCAGCCGTCTCCCTTTCTTTCTAAGCATTAGTAGTAAAGGTCCGATTTGGAAATAAAGAATTTCAAGCACTTTTGTATACTGCCTGTGAGTAGTAATTCAGATAAAATTGGCTGCTGTTTCTAAATGGTTTAGGAAGCATGTGGTCAAACAGATGGACGAAAAATAAATTGGGCAAATCCGGTGTTCTCCCACTTCCTTGTGCGTGCTATCCAAAGCTTGTGAAAACTGGAAAATTGAGTAATCTAGGGAAGAAATTAATTATTTCCTTTTAAGACTCTGTTAAAAGAAACTAAGAAAGAACATCTAAGCGTGGCCTTTACTGAGTGGACTCTTTGGCAGAGCACATTTTACAATAATTGTACTGGATGGTTCCTATATTCATTCGATAGAGCACATTTCTTAGCAGTACAGACGGTAGTACTGGGGGAAGGTGCCCAGCACATCCTTGTAGCTTTGTTATTAATGCACATCAAATGGAGAGCTGAACACTGTGCAGTCCTAGGAGGGAACCCCTGTTTTTGTTCACTTACCTTGTCAAATCACTTACAATAAGACTGATCCAGGAGGAGGCGTGGGCGCATCCATGGTGCAAACTTTTAATACTAATGTGTTGAAATGCCTCCGCCTGTGCCGCTTGTGCAAGGAACAGCATGTCAATAAGTGAATAGCAGTGCCTGTAAGAGCTACGATGCCTCAGCAGTATGAGCTTTCACCAGCAGTGCCTGTCAGTGCTACTGTGCCTCAGTAGAATCAGCTTCTACTGGCAGTGCCTGGTAGTGCTACGATGCCTCAGCAGTGTGAGCTTTCACCAGCAGTGCCTGTCAGTGCTACTGTGCCTCAGTAGAATCAGCTTCTACTGGCAGTGCCTGGCAGTGCTACGATGCCTCAGCAGTGTGAGCTTTCACCAGCAGTGCCTGTCAGTGCTACGGTGCCTCAGCAGAATGAGCTTTCACCAGCAGTGCCTGTCAGTGCTACGGTGCCTCAGCAGTATGAGCTTTCACCAGCAGTGCCTGTCAGTGCTACGGTGCCTCAGCAGTATGAGCTTTCACCAGCAGTGCCTGTCAGTGCTACGGTGCCTCAGCAGTATGAGCTTTCACCAGCAGTGCCTGTCAGTGCTACGGTGCCTCAGTAGAATGAGCTTCTACTGGCAGTGCCTGGCAGTGCTACGATGCCTCAGCTGTGTGAGCTTTCACCAGCAGTGCCTGTCAGTGCTTCTGTGCCTCAGTAGAATGAGCTTCTACTGGCAGTGCCTGGCAGTGCTACGATGCCTCAGCTGTGTGAGCTTTCACCAGCAGTGCCTGTCAGTGCTACTGTGCCTCAGTAGAATGAGCTTCTACTGGCAGTGCCTGGCAGTGCTACGATGCCTCAGCTGTGTGAGCTTTCACCAGCAGTGACTGTCAGTGCTACTGTACCTCAGTAGAATGAGCTTCTACTGGCAGTGCCTGGCAGTGCTACGATGCCTCAGCAGTGTGAGCTTTCACCAGCAGTGCCTGTCAGTGCTTCTGTGCCTCAGTAGAATGAGCTTCTACTGGCAGTGCCTGGCAGTGCTACGATGCCTCAGCTGTGTGAGCTTTCACCAGCAGTGCCTGTCAGTGCTACTGTACCTCAGTAGAATGAGCTTCTACTGGCAGTGCCTGGCAGTGCTATGATGCCTCAGCAGTATGAGCTTTCACCAGCAGTGCCTGTCAGTGCTACTGTACCTCAGTAGAATGAGCTTCTACTGGCAGTGCCTGGCAGTGCTACGATGCCTCAGCAGTGTGAGCTTTCACCAGCAGTGCCTGTCAGTGCTTCTGTGCCTCAGTAGAATGAGCTTCTACTGGCAGTGCCTGGCAGTGCTACGATGCCTCAGCTGTGTGAGCTTTCACCAGCAGTGCCTGTCAGTGCTACTGTACCTCAGTAGAATGAGCTTCTACTGGCAGTGCCTGGCAGTGCTATGATGCCTCAGCAGTATGAGCTTTCACCAGCAGTTCCTGTCAGTGCTACTGTGCCTCAGTAGAATGAGCTTCTACTGGCAGTGCCTGGCAGTGCTACGATGTCTCAGCTGTGTGAGCTTTCACCAGCAGTGCCTATCAGTGCTACTGTACCTCAGTAGAATGAGCTTCTACTGGCAGTGCCTGGCAGTGCTACGATGCCTCAGCAGTATGAGCTTTCACCAGCAGTGCCTGTCAGTGCTTCTGTGCCTCAGTAGAATGAGCTTCTACTGGCAGTGCCTGGCAGTGCTACGATGCCTCTGCTGTGAGAGCTTTCACCGGCAGTGCCTGTCAGTGCTACGATTCCTGAGCAGTGTGAGCTTCCACTGGCAGTGCCTGTCAGTGCTACGATGCCTGAGCTGTGTGAGCTTTCACCGGCAGTGCCTGGCAGTGCTATGGTACTTCTGCAGTGTGAGCTTCCGCCTGCATTGTCTGTCAGTGCTCTGCAACCCCTGTAGTGGGAGCTTCCACCTGCACTGCTGTGTCAGTGCTATGGTGCCTCTGCAGTGTGAGAATCTGCCTGCAGTGCCTGTCAGTGCGCTGATACCCCTACAGTGTAAGCTTCCACCTGCAGTGCTGTGTCAGTGCTATGGTGCCTCTGCAGTGTGGGCTACCACCTTCCGTGCCTGTCAGTGCTATCGTACATCAGCAATGTGGGCTTCCACCTGCAGAGCCTGCCAGTGCTCTGATACATCTGCAGTGCGAGCTTCCACCTGCAGTGCCTGTCAGTGCTGTGATACCTATGCAGTTTGCTTCCACCTGCAGTGCCTGTCAGTGCTGTGATACCTTTGCAGAGTGAGCTCCCACCAGTGGTGGCTGTCAGTGCTCTTATACCTCTGCAGTTTGAGCTTCCACCTGCAGTGCCTGTCAGTGGTGTGATACCTCTGTAGTGTGAACTCCCCCCTGCGGTGCCTGCCAGTGCTCTGATACCTCTACAGTGTGAGATTCCACCTGCAGTGCCTGTCAGTGCTCTGAAACCTGTGCAGCCTGAGCATCAACCTGCAGTGCCTGCCAGTGCTACAGTGTCTCAGCAGTGTGAGCTCCCACCTGCAGTGCCTGTTAGTGCTATGGTACATTAGCAGTGTGAGCTTTCACATGTAGAGCCTCACAGTGCTCTGATACCTCTGCAGTGTGAGCTTCCACCTGCAGTGCCTGTCAGTGCTGTGATACCTCTGCAGTGTGAACTCCCACCTGTGGTGCCTGTCAGTGCTATGATACCTCTATAGTGTGAGCTTTCACCTGCAGTGCCTGTCAGTGCTCTGATACCTGTGCAGTGTGAGCTCCCATCTGCAGTGCCTAACAGTGCTATGGCACCTCTGCAGTCTGGACTTCCACCTTCAGTGCCTGTCAGTGCACAGATCTCTAATAGTGTGAGCTTCCTGCAGCCCTGCTGCTGTCCTGCGCCTGCCAGAGGACCTGGGCAGTATGATTCATGTTCTACTGTTTACATACGGGTGCTGGAGTCCCAGCTGCTCCTCTGACGCCTGCTCTGCTCTTCGACAGAATCATCCCCCTGCCATGAAGGTCCTTCGCTGGAATGCGAAGCCTGCTTGGGATGCGGCCCGAGGGTGAGGGCGAGGGGGCACTGGGAGTGGTTGCTGTGCTTCCATCTCTGCTGGCAGCTCCCTCGTGTTCCCTCTTGCCCTCGGTACCGGAGAGGGGGCGCTAGGGCAAGAAGGGGGCAGGGTGCCCCTAGGGGCAGGTCTTATGCACGCACAGTCCACAGGTCGGAAAATCACAGCTGGGGAGTAAGTGAAACAGCAGAGCTTGTAATCCAGGCCTTCTGCATCTGATCAGCATCAGAGGTGTCATAACAGGGGTGGTGGGGCTGGGGCGGGCACCGCTGATGCCCAGAGGAAGGGCTGCTCTGCCTCACTCTGCCTCAAGGGGGCGTTCCGTGGGTGGTACATGGGCGTAGCATTGCAACCACGCATTATTTATTTACTCAAAACTCTACCTACTGACAACAGTAGACAGAGAGGCATACTTACAAGGAAAATGGTGCAGTGCGGTACGCAGCATTTTTACTGTGCCGAGGTACGTCATTTTCAAAACGCAGGGATGCACAGTATTTACAAGAATACGGCACACCCCTGAATTTCTCCTTGCGCCGTTGCTAATGAAGCTGCCCAGCGCTGGCGCAGGTGTGCACCGCGGTGCAAGGGGGCCTGCGTTGCAGGGATGATGGTGTGAGTAGAAAAGAGCACCTTCCTGCACAAAAACAATCACTAATGGCGTTTTGCTCCTTGTTTGTGCACTGCAGAATGAAGCGCACAGAAAGAGCAAAAAACAAGGAAAATAAAAGTCTTTTATTTCTCCTCGTTGCAATAATTTCTCCTCGTTTTGCCACATGAACGACTCCTTTTGAAAGACTTTCATTTTTGGCGCCGACTCAGAGTTACAGATACTCGTAAACCTGGGGCCGTGTCAAAAAGCAACGGAGGTTGTGCGGGCACGCCCACGGCAACACCCATTGCAAGCCCCTCGGCTGCAGAAAACTGCGGCGAGGAGGCCCATATTTACAAGGCAGCTTTCAGCAACACTAAGTGGAATAGCGCCGCCTTGTAAATATGGAGCAGAGTGTTGCGCCACAAGAGAGTTGGAAAAAGTGACGCTCCGGTGGCGCAATACCCTTGAAAATATGCCCTAGAGTTTTGCACCAAAACATAACGTCACTTTGCAGCAGACCTTGAAAGGAGAAATGCTTGTATTTATCTTAACTTTTTAGACTTCGCGTGTGCACTGCACAGAGCACATCTCAAGAAGGAAAAGTTTTTAAGTTTGTCTGGATATAGTAATTTGTTCTTAAAGGGTCCCCTCCCGGTACAAAATGAATGCTAGACATCATGCACGCACGCTTTCACTATGGTGGTAAGGTGTGCACGTGGCGCTCGGTACATAGTTGTGCGCCAGCACTGAGGAGAGTGCAGGATAGTGCCATATCGCTGTAGACGCCGCGTTCTTGCTCTCTTCCTGTCACGCAGCGCAGTAACTAAGAGTTCCTGCACCCAGGGTCCAGCCTCTCAGGGGCCCTCTGATAGGTTCTGTTGTGCAGACATGTCTGTCCTGATGATCTCAAAATAATTCTTAAACATGGATTGTTCTAAATACTATTTTCCTTTAATGTATTTTTGATACAGCTGATGTGTGTGAGTCTATTACAAACATTTTGCAGAAAGATGTATTTACGTTTCATGCAACAAACAAAAAAATGTTTCTTTTAGATCGAAACAGGACCTCACGTATGAGAAATGGGAGGGAGTCACGGAGATTATTTGAAATCATATCGGTGCGATGCTGCTGCGTTATAGTATTGGAAACACGTGGTACAATCCCTGATTATTAGATGGAAACACATTTAGGATTTGGGCAAGTGCGCCTGTGCACTGTCAGTGACCTCCCTAAAGAGGGCCTGAAAGAGCTGAAATTGGATTATAAATTCAAAGCTGTTTTGAACAGGGCCCCCCAAAATAGTTTGGCACATAGCCCCCACAATCTGTAAGATGTCTCTGAAAGTGCTGCTGGAAGGGTGTCAGCTGCTAGCTTTGATGTTCTGCGCAGAAATCCGGGCTCGGTACGGGGAAAAGGGGGCTAGTTCCAAAAACTGAAGCGAGGCTTTCTCCGAAAAGCGTTCCTTGACTCCGTCTGCAAGTCAGGTGGCGCGAGACGCTAGTGAGTGCAGTGATTACGAGACAATCGCTTGCAGACCCGTGCGAGTCCCACTGAGAGGCCAGGGCGCGGTGGTGCGACCTGTGTCGAGCCACCGTGCACTCCCAGCACGTGTCTTTGTCTCCCTGAGATTCCTTTGTATTAAATTAAAGGCTTGATTTAGATCCCAGCAGATGGGTTACTCTGTCTCGTTGTGACGGATATCACGAGCACCAAAATATAAATCCAATAGGATATAATGGAATTTATATTTCAGCATACAGTATTTCTGTCACCGTTGTGATGGAGTAACTCGTCCGCCGAGATCTAAATACGGCCCGAGTGCTTGGGCATCAGAGTTTTAAAGAGCCTGCTGCCGGGGCGCCTGTATATCGGGGTGGCCTCTTTCTTCCGCCACTCTGAAACTCATGTCTCTCCAGCTCAGATCATCGGGTTACTTTTCTTCCCTTTTTCTCTCTTTGGTACTGATGTCATCTATCGCTTCACATTTTTGTATCCTGTTATACTTTTCTCTCTCCTGCTCTGGGTTAAAGTCTGATGGTGAAAGTCCTGACCCCCAAAACTGAGTGTCCATTTATATCCCACAACAAGAAGGTTTATAGGCGCTTTACATATTAACAATCAAACTACCACCAAAAATACATCAAGATAAGGAAGTGAATGATTCATTTATAACAATTAAATCATCTACACTGTTCATACGACTCCATCTGAAGGTTTCATGTCAATGTCTAAAAGGTGAAAACACAAAAAGGCTCCCTAGGGGAGAGGGTCTAGACTATGCTCCCTTGTCAATAAATCCGGATATTACATTGCCGGACGGAGAACCATTTACTCCTTATACCACTATGCACAGTCACAATGAATCAGTGATAAAATACACTCACGGACACAGCGGGAGATACCCTCTGCTTGCTGATACCGGAGGATCATACATGCATCTATGGAGATATCGTCAGCATTGCTACTATTGTTCATTGTCCTGATGAAGACCCCAAGACAATCGTGTTTTAGAGGTCAAAACGTCAACGTACTCCATTGTTGCCTGTTACCACATTGTTCTGTTGTACAGTGAAATTTATGAATATTACTTCTCTGCTATTGCAAACATATTACTTGTCTACAGTGGATGAGCTCTTGTAAATATTGTTTGCGCGCCTTTATTCACCTTTGTCACGAACCACTTCCACTGCGCTGTTTTCTTTGGAGCAATTATATGGAGTTTTACTGATGTGCTGTCCTTATGTAATGAAGAAACTGAACATACAACTAATTGTGTATGCACTATTCTTATTATTAAGTGCCAGTGGAGCATAGACTGGAAGTTCTCCCAGAGGAAGCCTTTCTGTATGTTATTTAATGTATTGCTCAGGTTTATAGGGTTATGGGGCGACCCCTTATTTGGTTGTAGTTTAAAAAGTGACAAGGCACATGCTTTACGTTGATGTAGCTGTCCTTTGGAATACACTAGCTTGGGGTTAGAATTGTGTTTCCTGTCTGCTGAAAGTAGCGAGAGGTGTACGCATTCTAAGTTTTGAAGATAGAGTTCCCTGTTTAAATTTGGGAGCAGCTAGCAACAAAAAGTCTGCTACTCATACCTTTGGAGCCGACTGAAATAGATAAACGTTCTGCTAGCTATGGAAGATACTTTTGATATGTGTCATTGTTGGTAAGGGCACAATGCCCACCCATTACCTGAAATCACTGGTACAAACTAACCACTGTTAGGACATGTTCTGTGTTATCTGTGATCATGTGCAGAAATGAAAACCCGGTTTGCTTGCTCCGACAGTATGCCCCCAAGGAGTGGTTCAGGCTATTACTATCTTCAGACTGTGCTCCCCCATATCTATGCCCGCACAAAGCTCCCCGAACATGTCTGGAGCTATTGAATAAGGAGTGAGTACAGACCTGCATTAGGTACCTGTCCCCTGCAGCCCCCTCTGTGCAGGTAGAAGATGGAGTAGACACCCTCTGTGAAGGGATATAGTAGCCCTGTAGAGGTGCGCGTTGGAACTTCACTCTGCACTGAGCTGAATGCTGCAGGTCTAGCTAGGTTAGTAAGCTTAGGAAAGAAAAAGCGGAACGGGCAGATCCAGACAAACATGGCTGGTTTTTACATGGGTCATGTGTTTCCCACCTCTCAGTAACTTCTACCAGAGACAGATCTCTAGGAAGTGCTCATAGTCTGCCCCTTCAGCTCCTTCTGGGAACCCTGCCAACACAATGTTGAATCGCTAGAACCTACTTTCTGAATCCTCTCCACAACAGCTCAATGTTTTATGTCTCAGAATGCTTAGGATTTCAACACTTAGGTCCTTCTTATAGAGTTTAATGGACGGGTTACTCCATTACAAATATGGCATACATCCCGTCCACCATATCACAAGTGCATTATATCCTGTGGCACGTGTAACAATGATTGATGCAATAGCCACCATGCTTGTGACAGAGTATCCTGTCTGTCAAACTCTTAATTAGGCCCTTAGTTTGAAAGACACTGCAAGTGAGAGAGTGGAGCTTGAGAGCTCATACTTAGTGCCCTCTCCAAACACATCTCGAGGAGGGGGGTCGATAGAGCCTTCGAAGCAAGAGTATGCTCCATATCACCGCACCGCAGGAAGCGGCCTCGAGCATCTCGCAGGACTGGAGTCGCGGAGCATGTCTCTGCATGTCTCTTATAGGGAAGACGGCCGCAGGCATCTAACAAACTCTTGAACGTTTGACAGTGTGGAAAGTTGACACTTCAGCAGTCTGATGCCCCCTTTGGGTAGGGGTGGTGTTCTTGGCAGAAAGAGAGCACCTGTCTAGTCCTCCTCTTTAAAAATATTTGGCTTCGGGCTGCAATATTATCCATTTTCTCACTTTCATCGTTGTTGTGTATTGAAAACGAGTTAATGAAAGACAAGAGGCACTTTTACATTGGACGATACACAACTGCCTGATTTCTAAGCGCTATGCAGATTAATAAAAACAACTCTCACATGACACCGAATCATAAAAGTACCGAAGGGCAGTCTAAGGCATTGGTGGGGTCGGGATTCTAAAATTATTCTTTGTACTTGAATAGTGACCTATTGTCATGTGCAGTGCTCTAATCCACTGAGCTACCTTTCTATTAGCGTACCATCATTTCCGGTGTTAAGGAGCAGGTGATAAAATAAATGTTGTGGGAAGCAAAGGGCAGAGAGTTCTCTCCTTCCTTAGCCTTCTGTCCGTCACTCTCATTCAATCCCTCACTCTCCCCTCTCCCTCCCTGCCTCCCTGCCTCCTACATTCGCTCATCTGCTCCCTGTCTCTCCTCTCCCTGTGTTTCTCCTCCCCTTCTTTCTTTCCTTTCACTCTGCTCTCCCTCACATCTGCTTCACCCTCACCATCGTCTCCTCCTCTGCTCTGTTCTCATCTCTCCACCACTGTGCTGCTCTCTTCACTCTCTCTGTCACTCTGTCTCTTCCTCCCTGTCTGTCCATCCTCCGCTCTCTCCTCCCCCTGAGTAAGTCAGAGGCACTCCCCCTCCTTCGCCTCTGGTCCCTGGGCTCTGGCTGCTCTCCTGGGCCCTTCCTGCCTTTGATCCGGCTCCAGCTGCTCCAGCTGCTGCCAGGCCCCGGATGTCTCCCCTCCTCAGCTCAAGCAGACTCTGTTCAGCATCCCTGGCTCTGCAGGTCTGGGGGTCTGGAGAGGGTGGGAGGGGAGGTGGTGGTGGAGGGGTGGGTGGGTCCAGGTGTGGTGCTGCTGCTGCATTTTTAATGTGCTGTCAAGCCTTTTCTCCCAGCTCACAACAGCCAGGGCCACCAGGCACTACAAAGAGTGAACTCACGGGCTCGCCACTAGCCAGGGCTCGGGCACTCAGTCTGTGATGGACAGGTGGCCACCTTGACTCTCCAGGTAGACATGGATGGGTAGCTCAAGCCCAGCTCAAGGGGGAGGGGTAGGGCAGTAGAGAAGTGTGGCTCAATGGTTAGAGCGGCAGACCCAGATGCAGAGGTCTAGCCCGGGACCAGGGTTCAATTCCCCGCCTCGGCGGGTCTCGGGCTCAAAATTCCACGGACCTGATAATTCTCGCCTCGGTGCCTATTCCAATCATGGAGTCCCACTCTGCAACTCTGGGCAATAGCTTGCTTAATCGCCACAACGGCCCCAGCAGCGCTTGGATGCCTGGCCTCCACCTTGGGGGTGCCCAGGAGTGGACACCTCACAGGGAAAGCCAGGATGGGTTCCACAGCGGTATTCGTACAAACGCCTTGAGACCCTTGCGGGTAAGTAGTGCGCTATACAAGTATCAATTTATTTTTACAAATCCAGGTGTGATACAGCCCAAACTCTCCAAAAGTGAGAGCTCATGGGCTCGTCACTAGCCACTAGCCACTAGCCGGTCTGTATGGAAAGTTGGCCTCCCCCAGCCTCTATGACTGTCCGGGTACATGTGGATGGTCATCCCAAGACCAGCGCAAGGGAGGTGGACGGAATTCATGGAGTTTCATGAAGACTGCAAGTTCAGCGGAGATCTGCGAATGGGTTGAAACCGGCACGCCGCGCTGCTAGGGCTGATTTTTAGCGCCGGGAGCTTGTTCCACGCAGGAAAATTAGCAAGAATAGCACCACAAGGCGCACCAGCCGTTGCTGCTTCTTTGCTGCTGCTGCTTGAGTAGATTTTCTACCCGAGCGACAGGTTTCTTACTGCAAACGATCGCGACCGCCTGCATCAGGAGTATCTCGCAAGATGCCATCTTAGAGCCTGAAATCGCGCTAGGGGACGCCAATTCTTGCTAACGCTCGCCAACTTACCAATGCGAGCCACATGTGAGAAAAAAACTCTGCTACAAGGCGGTTGGTGGAATTTGGCCGGAACTCCGCGTCACATGTGTAATGCACAGTGGCCAAAACTCCCTTTTGTCTGCCGGCGGAGTGGCATCTATTTCCCACCAATAGTGGATACAGGACAATCATCAAATCTGCAACAAAAATGTCATCGTTCCGTCTGCGCTCCGTGAGCTTTTTAACATTGAATATGGAAAACACACACCTGTGTACGGTACAAATACTAAGGGCCAGATGTACGACCCTAAATTACATGCGCAAACAGGTTTGCGACCCGTTTGCGTATGCAAAATGTCCCTGTGCTGTGTACAATTCTTAAAGAGCAAGTCGCAATTTATTTGCGACTCGCTATTTACCAATTACGAGCCACTATTAGGAAGGGGCGTTCCCTTCCTAATAGCATCCGCAATCCAATGTATGAATGTTTTGTGACCGCAATTCCGGTCCCAAAACACTCGCAAATTCCCACCCTCTTCAAGAGGGTGGTAATGCAGTCGCAATTTGGAAGGGGTTTCCAGGGGACCCTTTCCACTTTGTGACTGTCTCTAAAAATATTTTTTAAGGGCAGGCAGTGGTCCCGGGGATGTTTCATTTTTTAATTTTTTTTTAATGCATCCCGTTTTTCTTTAAGGAAAACGGGCTGCATTAAAAAAAAAACGGCTTTATTTAAAAGCAGTCCCTGACACGGTGCTCTGCTGAGCCCAGCAGGCCACCATACCTGGGAGGGCCTGTCATTCCCAATGGGCTCGTAAATTGCGAGAGGCTCATTGCTCGCCGCCACGTTATCAACGGTTGAGCATACGAATCAGACCTATGCTGAGTCCTTTAATGTGTTAGTGGCCTTATTGCCAGTGGCAGACCTACATTTGCCCTTACCAATAACCCACTTTCCAACACAGACTGACAGAAACACACCGGCACACACACACTCTTATCTCGGTTTCTAAGAGCTTAACAATGTTGATTAGTTTGAAAAGTGTTGTGGGCCCGATTCACAGAACTAACTTAAGACAAAATCCTAAACTTACTACTTTTGGTATTCACAGAAGTTAGTATTTTGTCTTAAGTCTGTCTTAAGACAAACTTAAGACAAAATCCTAACTTCTGTGAATACCAAAAGTAGTAAGTTTAGGATTTTGTCTTAAGTTAGTTCTGTGAATCGGGCCCAGTGTTTTTAGTGCCCCTAATAATCCTCCCTCTTCTCTCTCTCTCTTTCCACTGCTCCTAAGTTCCCCTCATGTCCTGCTTCTCATATAATGTGTTTTAATAAGATACATCTGAAACTCAACCCCCACCCCTCACAATTTTATTGAGCAGCGACCCCCCTGAATATAGGGCTCAACATGGACCTGTTTCAAAGTCAGCTTTGAATCACTGCTGGATCTCAGACCCGGCGGGACCCGCTCCACCTAAAGCTGTTGCTGAGACCCTGAAAGATCTCACCATCCGGCAGCACCCCAACACCTCCCGTGGAAGGAACTGGGGGGCATATCACAAAGTGAAAGTGCTGGGGCGGTGGGGGGTTGGACCATGAAGTCAAAGTGTTGGGGGAGGGGACAGAGAGGTGAGCGAAGAGGACAGAGTGGGGGGAAGAGGACAGAGAGGGGGGAAGAGGACAGAGAGGGGGGAAGAGGACAGAGAGGGGGGAAGAGGACAGAGTGGGGGGAAGAGGACAGAGAGGGGGGAAGAGGACAGAGTGGGGGGAAGAGGACAGAGTGGGGGGAAGAGGACAGAGAGGGGTTAGAGGACATAGAAGGGACGGAAGAGGACAGAGTCGGGGGAAGAGGACAGAGAGGGGGAAGAGGACAGAGAGGGAGGCGAAGAGGACAGAGAGGTGGAGGAAGAGGACAGAGAGGGAGGCGAAGAGGGTAGAGAGGGGCAAAGAGGACAGAGAGGGGGGAAGAGGACAGAGAGGGGGAAGAGGACAGAGAGGGGGGAAGAGGACAGAGAGGGGGGAAGAGGACAGAGTGGGGGGAAGAGGACAGAGAGGGGTTAGAGGACATAGAAGGGACGGAAGAGGACAGAGTCGGGGGAAGAGGACAGAGAGGGGGAAGAGGACAGAGAGGGAGGCGAAGAGGACAGAGAGGTGGAGGAAGAGGACAGAGAGGGAGGTGAAGAGGGTAGAGAGGGGCAAAGAGGACAGAGAGGGGGGAAGAGGACAGAGAGGGGGAAGAGGAGAGAGAAGTGAGGGAAGAGGACAGATAGGTGGGGGAAGAGGACAGAAAGTGAAAAGGACAGAGAGGTGGAGGAAAAGGACAAAGAGAGGAAGGAAGAGGGCAGAGAGGTGAGCGAAGAGGACAGCATCCTTTTCAGATGCATGCTCCCCTAAGACCCACCTCTAATAAGACCCAGAGAGCTCGCTTCCTTCAGGCCTGGCCTCCCTGAGGCAGCCAAGGCTTTTCTTAGTTAGAATCTGGGTCTGGCTTTCCCAGCTCAGCCAGGACTTCATGCCACTGCCCCCGCGCCTGCCAGGGTGCGTTTACTCTGATCTTGCCCAGCTGCGGCGGCTCCTTTTAGCCGGGATTCATTGTGTCTGGTTCATTTTAGCTCTGGAAGCAGTAAGGCTGACTTGCCTGGTTCAGTGCACTCCCCGGGGGTGTGGGCAGGAGAGGCTGCGTGCACGGGTTTGCTTTGTTTATCACCCTCGGTTCATGCTTCTCCTGTGCTCACATTGGTTCCAAGTCAGGACTACAGCTAATACATTTAAAGCATTAACACCATTTAAGCCAGGGGTGCCCAAATTGGGTCCAGGAGGGCTGGCTCCAGGATAACCGCTGACAATGTAAATAACCCCCATTAAGGGTCACTGCATCTAAATGTACCTCATGTGGATAGTTTGAAAATCTGGCTTGGGTCCATCTCTCCAACTTGACCTGCCCTCAACTAAACTCATGTAAAGTGCATATGGAAGCACACTGCTGTGTCGTAAAGTCTGCTCACTGTGAGGAAAGTCGTATATTTTATGGTGTGGTTGTGCGACCTCACAGCATAATAAACCCACTACCTGTTCTGGGTCCAGTTAGATTAATTGAAAAAACCTTAGCTCAACCCTGAGTAACTGTGGCTCTGAGCAGTCCGGCTTTATCAAAAGAACATGTGTAAAGCGTTAAAAATAACCAAAACATCTGGAAGAAGAAAGAGACAAAAGTCAATAAAAATCTGTAACCAGTTTTTTTCGAAAAGGTTTTATTTTAAGCTTCAAATACACACCTCAACAACAGAAAACCATAGGAGAGGTCAGAAGATAATAATTTTTAGAGGAACAATAAATCACTCCTTTTTCATCAGCACTATAAATCATTGTAATAGATTTTTTTACAAACTTTGAAAGCTTTTATAAGGTTATAACCTACTACTCTAGCCCGCTTTGGGAGGCCAGCTCCGGCGGGGAGGTCAGGGGCTAAAGAGGCTTCGTTGAACTGTTGCAAACCAGTCGCCAGTCCAGTTCCAGGCTCTGTGGGTGAACCTAAAAAACAGAAGGCCACAACTAGAGGTGAACCTGGTAGGACCGGAGGTATTGATATCCCAGTACCGGTTTCGGTCTTGAGCAATATTATTTGGACGTACTGAAATGTGGAGATTTCTTAATCCTGCACGAGATTCTACATGAAGAAAATTAGGAATTATTAAGCTTCCCAGCAAGCAAACTTGAAAGGAAATCTATAGGTGGTTCAAAATAACTAGGAACCAACCCACATGAGTTTGGATTCAACTGATACCATATTTCTATTACAGATTTGAAGTTGTGGGATACATCTATACTTGTGCCTGAAGAAGGCGGTTGGATCTTTTAAACCCACCGAAACGCGTTGATGCTGAGTTAGTTAAGCACTAAACCGACTCACCCATGGTTGAACAAAGAGACTTTACCATCAGAGTGGTTTAACCCAGGATTGTTTGGTTCGATTAGTGCACCATAATGAAAACATTATTAATGTCTTATATTTTCTTCCTTTTTTCTATATGAATTTCACGAGATTTTGGATAGACTGATTGGTTTTAATATTTCTGATGAGACAATTGTTACTGTAAATAGCTAGATTTGCTGTGTACTTTTAATGTCATATTGAATGCATATATTGTATTTTTGACACAGTGTTTTTAATTGGTCTTTAAGGAAGAATAAACATTGATTGCATCAGGATGTCTTAGTGATAATAGTGATAATTGGATATGAATGGTGTATGACTTGTTATCAGACCTTTTTTATATATTCCTGAATGAATCTAATTTTGACTGACAGTCTATTTGGGGCCCTGTCCCTTTGGTGTATAGGGGGCCCCCTCATGTATTGTCTTGTCTGCGGGTGACCCACCACAGTCTCTAATAGAGTGGTCCTGATGCAAGGGATACCGGATACTGAAGGGAGCTGAGGATGCTGATCCAGTGATGTGGGTCTTCCTGGGGCTACTCCTCGGTCTGTGAACATGGCGGTCGGGTGTGCTTGGCCACCAACCCACCAAGGCGGGCTTCTTCAGCCTGTGTGGCCCTGTAACTGTACCAGAAAGTCAGCAAAGTGGCGCTTGGAGTCAGTTGTTCTGTCTGAGGCTTACGGGTGGCTTTCATCACAGAGGTGCGGGCGCAGTCCAGTATCGGTGCAGACTCTCTTTGCCGGGTCCAGTAAACAGCAGAGCAGCCCTTCTTCTTCGGTCCACTCTTGAGTACAGATGTGATCTGAGGTCTGGATGGCAGGGGGGCCACTTTTATGACCAGTCCATGCTTTCTGGGGATGAGATGAATAATAGCCAATGGCCTTTCAGGTGCACCCCCTCTTAGTGATTGAAGTGTGGCACATAGCTAGCCCAGAATGCACGATTCTGCCCACTCACGACATAGCAGACCCCTTCTCTTGGTGTGTGGAGCTCCCTAGCCCACCCAGAAGTGTAACAACCTGGGTTCTACACACCCAGGAAAACAACAATTTGGCAACTGCTTTCCCTTCTTTGCTCCCAACACCAACCTGTCTGCAATAACAAAAGAGCAGCCCCTCTTGTCCAGCATTTGCCCTTCAAAGGCAGCTTCACCTTTTGGGTTTGCACCCTGTTGGGACTTCCTGCCAGGGAAAGGTCAGAACTCTTCCAGTGACAGGCACTTTCTGTTGTTTCCTGAGAGTCGTTCACACGTCTCCCAGTAGGACAGGAGGCTGTCTCATGGCCAGCAACCCTAAACGGTTACTGGAAAACTTTGGACAACAAAGTGGCTACTTACTAAGCTAGCCACTTGGGAAAAAGGGACATTAAATTTGCCCTGCCCATCAAGTTGGGTTTAATGCAATGATTCCTTTGATACAGTGAAGTCTCATATTTAGTAGTCCTATTCAGAAGTTAGCACTGCTGAGTAGCTAGTGACTGTACTTGCCAATTGGGCTACGAGCCTTTCCACAATAATAACAACAATGCAGTGTTTTTACTGCCAGGACAAGTAAAGTAAAGTAACACGTCCAACTTTTTAATACCATGCACCCTGCCCCTTGGGCTCAGTTGACCTGCCTTAAGGGTGACTTACAAGTATTAAAAAAAGGAAGGCGTGTGCTTTGGCATTACTTTAAATGGCAAAAAGCCATATTGGCAGCCGAGAACTGCTCTCCCAGCCTGCAGCGGAGCACCGCGGTCCTGCTTGGCTTTGCCTCGCTCGTGGTGCACGGTGAGCGCTGCAGTCCATGTGAGACCTTTCAGCCTACAGGGCCTGGTACCATATGGATGTATGACATTACAACACATGCTTTTACCACGCATGCCTTTACAACGCGGTATTTACAACGCATAGCGCTTTGGGGCGCTGGATAGTGAATAGTTTAATATTACTATTCCGACTCCAGTCCCCGTGGATAGTAGGGAAGGTGTTGGATAGTAAATTAAACCTATTCCCTATCCTACAGCGCCCTCCAGTGCAATGCGTTGTAATGGTTTGCGTTGTAAAAGTTGCGTCGTAAAGGCACTGCGTGGTAAAAGTTGCGTTGTAAAGGATGTTTCCCCCTGGTACCCTATACTAGGGGCTTATAAGTAAGTTAACTTTTGCCAATTGGGGGTGAACCGAACCAATCAGGTATAAATACACCTTTTCGGGGTCAGAGCACGGGCCCTGAGGCCGGTTAGGCAGGACTCAGTGCACCTTCCGAGTCAGCATCAGTCCAAAACTGGGGGACGATCATGTACAAAGAGGCCTTTTCTTGCACTCACAGCCGCAATGAAGAAATAACAAGAGCAGGTGTGTAATGTGTGCTAAAGGAAAACTACCCCAAGGCGAGAGGCGAATACCACAGTGATGAGAAACTTACCACCTTACCTGCCGAGGTAGCGCGGCTGGGCTGATTGACAGGGCGGGCTGGGAGTGCACCTTTGGAGGACTGTGGGGTGTATATGAAGTCCTCAGTATGTCGTCTCCCCCTAATGCCCTAATCAGGCGCCCTGAGGAGTTAGTCCATGATCGAGTCTTACTTGGACTGCCGGAAACCTAGTATGACCCTTAATTCCACATACACTGTGTCCACCAGTTCCCCCAGCACAGCTCCTTCCACATACACTCTGCTTCCAGTTCCCCCAGCACAGCTCCTTCCATATACACTGTGCCTTCCAGCTGTGCCAGCACAGCTCCTTCCACATACACTGTGCCTTCCAGATGTGACGGCACAGCTCCTTCCACATACACTGTGCCTTCCAGATGTGCCGGCACAGCTCCTTCCACATACACTGTGCCTTCCAGATGTGACGGCACAGCTCCTTCCACATACACTGTGCCTTCCAGATGTGACGGCACAGCTCCTTCCACATACACTGTGCCTTCCAGATGTGACGGCACAGCTCCTTCCACATACACTGTGCCTTCCAGATGTGCCGGCACAGCTCCTTCCATATACACTGTGCCTTCCAGATGTGCCGGCACAGCTCCTTCCACATACCCTGTGCCTTCCAGATGTGCCGGCACAGCTCCTTCCACATACACTGTGCCTTCCAGATGTGCCGGCACAGCTCCTTCCACATACACTGTGCCTTCCAGATGTGCCGGCACAGCTCCTTCCACATACACTGAGCCTTCCAGATGTGCCGGCACAGCTCCTTCCACAAACACTGTGCCTTCCAGCTCCCCAGCTCAGCTCCTTCCATATACACTGTGCCTTCCAGCTCTCCCAGCTCAGCTCCTTCCACATACCCTGTGCCTTCCAGATGTGCCGGCACAGCTCCTTCCACATACACTGTGCCTTCCAGATGTGCCGGCACAGCTCCTTCCACATACACTGTGCCTTCCAGATGTGCCGGCACAGCTCCTTCCACATACACTGAGCCTTCCAGATGTGCCGGCACAGCTCCTTCCACAAACACTGTGCCTTCCAGCTCCCCAGCTCAGCTCCTTCCATATACACTGTGCCTTCCAGCTCTCCCAGCACAGCTCCTTCCACATACAACATGCTTGGCAGCTGAGTATTATTCTCATGTTGTTGAGTATTATTATTCTTGTGATGTTGAGTATTTATTTATATATTTAATTTATTTATTGAGTTTTATATAGCGCTGGCTAGACCCATAGGTATCAGAGCGCTTTACATGAGGTTCCTCAAAATTACAAAGTAGATTAGATTTGGGTAACATCAGTTGCTAGAAAAACATTACAAGAGCATAGAAGCAAAAAAGAAGGGTAAAGGGGGAGGAAGGGGGTAGGGGAAGATAGGACAGGGAGACGAAGCAATATCTGCCCGAAGACCAGCTGGGTAGGTGATGGTGGGGGGGGGGGAGTCCAAAGCCCATCTCCTCTTTAGCTATCAGGTAGCTCCACCGAGCAACGGCCAGAACGCTAGGTCTCTGGGAAAATATGAAAAGAGCAAAGAAGACGGGGTAAAAGGAGAGTAGAAGGACACGCTAGAGGCAATTTAAGAGTTTGATTAGAAAGGTTGGTTTTTCATTGCACAGAGCGGAGTGCCTGGCAAAGGTCTCCCCGTGACGTCATACCATTGCCAACATCGATCGTTTGCATGTTACATTTTAGACTGTAAATGGATTTTAATTTCAGTCTGTTCATTTCGATTTTCATGTTTTTAAAAAAAAAGATATATACAACGTTAATCGCACATAATTGCTTACTTTTGCTCACCTCGCCTAGCTTTTACCACGTATCTCCCCGGTCCACCACGGATGTAGTTCCGGTTGAGTGGAGGGAGCTTTAGACGTGGTCCGGAAGTACCTTACTCCCGGCAGGAAGTGCTGCGGTGGTTGGCAGTCTAGCTGTCCAACTGGAAACCTATAAAGTAGCTGTCTGCCTCGATGCGCAGAGGACGTGCGCAGCGGGCACGCTGCTGGCGCGCCAAAGGCAAGCCCGTCTCCGTCCGTCCGCGCCCAACCGGGCCTAGGGGCTAGACACTCTGCCTCTTCCACCTTACAGGACTTCCATCCAATAACTTACTCTCGAGACATACTTTTTAAACTGGCAGGTAAACAAATCACCTTACCGTGCCGTATAAAAGCTTCGCCGGAGGAGTTTGAAGACCCTTTCACATGCTTAGACTGCAAGTGGGGCTGACTAGATACATATGTTACAGGTATAGCTACAAACATTCAGCACTGTACCTTTAATTTAAATGTATCTACTTAAACGCCAGATCCCTTCCTAAGCATAGCACACAGATCTGGGATACATTAGATGAGCTAAACCATGATCTTGCTTTTATCACCGAAACCTGGCTTGATGATAATAATACTCCTGATATTGTTTCTGCTTTACCATCAGGCTATAAAATACTAAAACAGAATAGAAAGGGTAAGAGAGGCGGTGGTTTAGCCATTCTCTTTAAAGAACATCTCTCCTGCACTCCCTCTACAGTCATCCAAATGGGGACACATGAGATCCTAGCCATCTCAATCTCAAAGGGGAATCATGTTTTACTGGGTGGTGCTGTTATTTACAATCCTACTGGTCATCACCCCGGACTAAGTACTGACCTACTGTCACAACTTCTTCCTCTCTGTTTGAAACAGAAACCAAAATTTGTAATCAATCCTGGGAGCAAGCTTGCTTCGCAGACATATGGAAAAAACTGTGGTTTTTCTCCCTCCTAAAGAAAACAGGTCTCGGAATCTATGATCCAGCCAACTTCCGCCCAATTTCACAGCTACCATATCTCTCTAAAGTTTTGGAGCGGCTAGTTAACAAACAACTTACTGCTTTCCTTGAGACCAACAATTTATTCGATCTTTCACAGACAGGTTTTAGGACAAATAGCAGTACTGAGGCTACCCTATTAGCAGTATCGGATAGCATCAGATCACAGGTCGAGCAAAATTGGACCTTACTGCGGCATTTGATACTGTGTCCCATACCAAATTACTTCAAATATTATATGAAAAAGGGATTTGCCGTAAAGCCCTATTATGGTTTGTCTCTTTTCTCAAAGACCGAACCCAAACAATTCAAATGGGATCCTACACTTCCTCCTCAAAGAATATTAAATATGGAGTCCCGCAAGGAGCGACCTTGAGTTCTACCCTTTTTCATGCCTATGTTTCATCATTGGCGGACATTAGCAGGAATGGGGATTTGAAATTTACTCTTACACAGATAACACCTAATTGGTGATTCCCCTGCTAAACAAACTGACCAATACAGGGAATAAGTGCAATCTAATAAACTGCTTTTCCGAACTTGCAAACTAGATGTCCCAGCACTGTTTGAAATTAAATGCTGGGAAGTCTGAAATTCTACTCTTTGGTGGTGCCCACACAATTTGGGACAACAGTTGTTGGCCCCAGGTCCTAGGTACTGCTCCAAAACCCAAACTAGCAGCAAAAAACCTGGGCGTTGTCTTTGATGACACCCTTTCCATGCAGGACCAAGTGCGCACCTTATGTGGTAAAGCTTTTGCCACACTAAAACTGCTTAGACGATTGTTTCCCTGGATCCCCTATAATTACAGACAATCCGTGACCCAGGCTCTTCTTTTAACCCCTTCGAGGCGGATGACGAGTTCACCTCGTCATGAGTTACGCTTCTCGTACGCTCATGACAAGCTGAGCTCGTCATGAACCGCGGGTTTTTAAAAAACCCAGCACACAGCGGGAAAACCGCTAGCGCGCATGCGGTTAAGTAGATTGGACTACGGTAAAGCCCTTTATGTTGGCATGGCCGACTACCTTTTTGCCAGACTACAGGTTGTCCAGAATGCTGCCGCTAAATTAATTCATAACAAAAAAATATATAGCTCAGCATCCTACTGCCTAAGGGAACTTCACTGGCTACCTGTATGTCAGAGAGCTAGCTTTAAGCTCCTGTGTTTTGCGCATAAAACCTTGCATAAAAATGGACCTCACATCTTGCGAGATAAGTTGCAATTTCATGTTCCCCCACGAAACCGGAGATTATGTCATTTGGCCCTTGCATCAGTCAAACGCACGTCAAAGGTTAGAATGGGTGATCGGTCGTTTTCCAAAGTAGCTGCGGTTCTCTGGAACAACTTACCACTGGATCTTCGCCTGACAGCTGACCATCCGCTGTTCAGAAAAAAACTGAAAACCACCTTATTTCCTAGACAATTACTTTTTTTAAATCAACTGTATTTTGCTCTAAGTTCCGTCCTAGCGCCGTGATATCCCTAGGGATGATTGATGTGCTCTACAAATATTATATACATATACAAATATTATATACATACATAGGGGAAAGGGTAGGTTCAAGGGGTAGGAGGGAGAGAACGATGGAGAGATGAGGGAAAGGCTGCCCAAAGTCCAGCTGGGTAGGTGAGGGCAGAGGGGAAGTCCGCGGCCCATCTCCTCTATAGCTATCATGTAGCTCCACCGGGCGGTCGCTCGCAGGTTCAGTGACTAGATGGATAGGCCAGAGGGGGGCTATGATTCGAGTTCTGATCGAAGTCGAGATTTAGTCTCTGAGTAGTAGTACAAGGCGGAAGGGACCCCTGAGGCAGCCATCTTGAGGTCATGTAAAAGGCTATATCCATGGTGCTACATACCGCCGGTCCCCACTTAATCATCCTCTAAGAGAGGGGGTGTGCTTGATGTGGAATGGGGCAGTGGTGCTCTACTTTTCTTATTAGCCTCTGCAAATGTCACTTTACTTAGGCGCCTGCCTCAACCCGCTTACTGCAGGCATCACATGTGGTGTGTGCAGGAATGCACTCGTGGTCGCATCGAAGGTGATTTCTCCACTGTGCTCCTCCACCGATCGCTATACAAGACGATGCGCTCCCGGGCCCTCTTGTTGCCGCCGGGTGCTGCTAGGAAGATGTCAATAGTCTAGCAAGATCAGACTTCCGTACCTGCAGTCGCTGCGTCCATAGTCGCCGCAAATCGTAACACAGAGGTAGGCGCGGGCTGAGACCCCAGCCAAGAACCGGTCTCATATTTTGAGTATTATCACCTAGTTATGTTATTGAGTATTAAACTTTTGTTACTGAGTATTAATGTCATGTTATTGAGCATTATTAATCTCATTTTATTGAGCATTATTTATCTCCTGTTACTGATCAATATTAATCTCATATTATTGAGTATTATTAATCTCATATTATTGAGTATCAATTAATCTGATATTATTGAGTATTTTTAATCTCATATTATTGAGTAGTATTAATCTCATGTTATTGAGTATTATTAGTCTCATGATGTTGAGTATTATTATTCTGTTGAAAATTACACAAAAAAAACAAAAGCACACAGCAGCAGACTAAGGTTTAGCACATCAACTTCCTCTGTTTCACAAGTTATTGTGGTGCAACCACTCTCCACATCCGCTGCCAGGGATGTCTGTTATACAAAGAGTTTACAAAAATTTGAGAGGTGCGCTCAATGGTGTAGATAGCAAAAAAAGTTCATAAAGTTTGTAAATCTTTTGTTCTTTCTTTATTCAATAAAGAAATAACGAAAGAACAAAAGAACAAAAGATTTACAAACTTTATGAACTTTTTTTGCTATCTACACCATTGAGCGCACCTCTCAAATTTTTGTAAACTTATTATTATTCTGTTATTGAACATTATTGTTACCATATTTCAAGTAGTAGAATCACATAGTTATGTTACGGAGTATTGTTTTTGTTATTGAGAATTAATCTAATGTTATTGAGTATTAATCTCATGTTATTGAGTATTAATCTCATGTGATTGAGTATTAATCTCATATTATTGAGTATTATTAATCTCATGTTATTGAGTATTAATCTCATGATATTGAGTATTAATCTCATATTATTGAGTATTATTAATCTCATGTTATTGAGTATTAATCTCATGATATTGAGTATTAATCTCATGTTATTGAGTATTAATCTCATGATATTGAGTATTAATCTCATATTATTGAGTATTATTAATCTCATGTTATTGAGTATTAATCTCATGATATTGAGTATTAATCTCATGTTATTGAGTATTAATCTCATATTATTGAGTATTATTAATCTCATGTTATTGAGTATTAATCTCATGTTATTGAGTATTAATCTCATGTTATTGAGTATTAATCTCATATTATTGAGTATTATTAATCTCATGATATTGAGTATTAATCTCATGATATTGAGTATTAATCTCATGTTATTGAGTATTAATCTCATATTATTGAGTATTATTAATCTCATGTTATTGAGTATTAATCTCATGTTATTGAGTATTAATCTCATATTATTGAGTATTATTGATCTCATGTTATTGAGTATTAATCTCATATTATTGAGTATTATTAATCTCATGTTATTGAGTATTAATCTCATGATATTGAGTATTAATCTCATGTTATTGAGTATTAATCTCATATTATTGAGTATTAATCTTATGCTATTGAGTATTATTAATCTTATATTATTGAGTATCAATTAATCTGATATTATTGAGTATTATTAATCTTATATTATTGAGTATCAATTAATCTGATATTATTGAGTATTATTAGTCTCATGTTATTGAGTATTAATAATCTCATATTACTGAGTATTATTGGTCTCATGTTATTGAGTATTATTAATCTCATATTATTGAATATTATTAGTCTCATTTTATTGAGTATTATTATTCTTGTGATGTTGAATATTATTATTCCGTTATTGAACATTATTGTTCCCATCTTTTGATTATTGAGTATTAATCTGGTGTTATTGAGTATTGATATTCTCTGTGTAGATTTCTGAATTTCTAGCCTACTCTAACCCTGGGCGAAGTTCGCGGAGTTGCACTACGCGAAGCTAAGCGAAGTGCAAAAAAAACTCTGTCGCACTACGTGGAGCTCTGCAAGCGGCGGAGTATGGTACTAAAAATGCTGTTCGGGGCGATTACACAGTGCCGGATGCTTATCTGCACTGTGCAATCATTGCGAACAGCACTCTGCACAACGCAAGTTGACCTTTTCTGCCGCTCGAGTAGATTTCTACTCGAGCGGCAGCTTTCTCAATGCGAACGGGCAGTTTCTCAAAGCGAGTGGTCACGAACATACGCGACCACTCGCAATGAGAAACCTGACCCCCCTGCGTTGAGAGATCTCGCCAGTAGGTTTATTTTCCACGCTCGCACTCGCCAACTTGACGTTTGTGAACGCGAGCGAGGAAAACAACTCCGCTCCGAGAAGCGGAGTTTTTCGAAATTCCGCGAGCTCCGCGTAACGCGGAGTGCGGGAAACTCTGCAAACTCCGAGAGCGGAGCGGAGTTCACCGCCCAGGGTTAGCCTATCCCATCTTCCTAAGCCTCACACCGCTTGGCTTCGCTACCTTGAGGGTCAAGTGTTATGAGGGTGTCCAGGGCTCAGTTTTAGGGGCTAGTTGCCAGGGGCCCCAAGGACACAGAGATAAAAGGCTTCAGCCAGCACCCTTCAAAGTCCCCCGACCTACTGTGGGGCCCCGAAGAAGTCCTCACACAGGGGTCTGTGGAGCTCAGAGCCTGTAGGTTGCACCTCAGCATATCCGTAGTATTACTCACAGGTTCAGAAACCTAAAAGCAGGGCCGTCTGGGGTTTTAGGGACGCTCGGACGCTGCAGTCTCTGGCGCTGGGTGAGGTGGGGGGCTGCTCTCTACCTGTGGGAGAAGATGCCTTTTTCAGAGAGGGGGGAACCGGAGACATCCAGCAGCAGCGAATGACTGTTCCTGCCCCGCGGGGGGCAGCTCGGTGCAGGAGGCAGGCTGTGTTTGTAGCTCCCTCTGTCTCCAGGCGCTTTGCTTGTGCGTTCACCAGGGGCGCGCCCTGCCATGGTTTGGGGGGGTGAGGGCGGCCGCTGCTCCGTCTTTTTATAGGAACCTCTCATTACAGCGTCGCAGAGACGGAAAGGAGCCCTTCCCGCTCTGTCTTTAACTCCACTGCGGCTCCGCCTTTCAACGGTGCACGGGGCGGAATCTCATCCGAGGTTTCTTGGCGGGGGGTCAAGAATGCCGGTCTGATGGCTGCGCAGCGGTCGCTCCAGAGGGCGGGGGTGTGGTGGCTCCCAGAGGGCGGGGGGGGGGGGGGGGGGCAGCTGGAGGCCCCCCACACCCCCTCCCCATTCTAGCGCCGGCCGGGTGATGAACCCTTCAGAGCGCTACAGGAGGGGAGCCTTTTTTACTGGGGGAAGGGCCAGCATCGACCCATTGGCAACACATCCATGTCTATCTGTGGCCTCATTCGACCTCTTTCTGGCAACAAACGCGTGCCAGCCCCACTGGTCACACATTGTTCATCTTGTAAACCATGGGGTCCCAGCCTAGGGTTCCCGCCCCCCCCCCCGGGGTATGAGATGGCATTTCATGGGGTGTGACAAAGAGGGAAAGTGTGTATTGCATGCATAATAGGAATCCGGCGAGACTTTTGTAGGGGCTGCGAACATAAAAAAAAGAGGAGAAATAAACATATTTATTTCCGTCACGCCTGCCCTGGGGGGGCGACCAGCTTCGATGCATTCCCATGTTTATAGATCCTTGTAAATCTGGAAATGCGTCAGCCCCATGGGTGTTGCGTGGGAACACCCACTGCATTCAAACGCATTCTTGACGCAATGTAAGGAAACGCAGTGACTTGCGCTCTTTCATCTTACACCATATCTACGAGGCCATGAAAAGCCACGCAAAGGCTTTGCGTGGCCTTGTGGATTTGGGTCTGCAGTCTGTGCTGACAGAGCGTCATGAAAAATGACGCGCCTGTGGCAGAAGGGGCTTGTACTAAGCATCTTAGATTAAACTTGCTCTTGCTCTGCGCCGCCCTGCGGATGAGACACGCCCACCACCTTCCGTCCAGTGCATTCGTGCCCCCCCCTCTTTTGATCCTCCGTAGTGGATGCAGGAGTCCCTCCCATTGGGCAGCCAAGATATAGAGCGTTCTTATAGTAGTCGAACCTCAAATTCACGATGGATCCAGTCACAATTTTACACAACGGAGTAGGCACAAAGTGACTGCGGGCAGATTTACAATAACTGGTGCATCCCTGCATACCAGCAGGGATGCGCCAGTTATTGTACGCCATGGCTCTGAATGCGGCGCACCATTGGGCAAAAACGGCACTGATGCATGACGCATCTGTGTCGTAAAAGTGGCGCATTGCTGGAGTTGCGTCGCAAGCGCGACGCAGCTCCAGCAATGCTCTGGGCGGCCCTATCTTTAAAATGCTGCGTCAATCCTTAAACCTGCTTCAAGCAGGCGCAGGGTTTTGACGCAGCATGGGCCCAAAAGTGACTGAGTGAAATCTTGTAGATTTCACTCAGCCACTTTCAGGAGGCGTTCCTGCGCAGGAACGCCCCCACCCTCCCCCCCCTGTGCAAGAACGCCTACTTCTGGAGCAGGGCTTTACAACGTGACGCATTTCCCAGATGCGTCACATTGTAAATACCCCGCAGCATGGTGCATGGAAAGAGCCTCGTCCCGGCTGAAATGAAGCTTTTATTCCACAGGTGCAATGAGGGTGTTTTGACTCATCAGGTTTGGTATCCGCCCCCTGAGGCGGAGTTAGTTTAGTTTTGACTTGAGACTTAAAACAAGTTAACTACATGTAGTTGGTGTTCAGTTGGGTCCAACTCTTGTCCAGCAGGTCCATGTGTTGAGGTGAGGGTGAGGGCCCCTTTTACTTTTGCCCGCAGCGTTGGTGATGGCGAGCAGGTGTGCTTCGTCCACGCATGACTGCTCCTTAAGCGTGCGTTCTGCTAAGACTGGGTTGTCCTGATAGAGACATTGAACAGATGGACAGACAAGCACGGATCATGGTGTACCCCACAGTTAAGACCAGAAAGCGTGTTGTGGCAGGGGCGGCCTTAGGCATGTGCAAGCTGTGCACCTGCACCGGGCCACCAAATCCCAGGGGCCGCCACGCCAATATATATCCTTAATATAATAATCCTCTGAGGATGGATACATATGTGTGTGGCGGGCCCTGGCAGGGATTGGGCGGCCTCCGGCTCTGTTCCACTTCCAAACACCCTGACCCTCCCCCCTTCACTGGCCCCCTGCGCTCTGCCCCACCCGGACCCCCTCTTCCCGGACCCCCTACCTACGCTCCCTGCCCAGGGCCGCCATGAGCCTAGAGCCGCCCCTGGTTGTGGTACCCGTCAAACCTTACTCCAAGAGCGTCATTGGGCAGCAGCGTGGAGTGGGGGTCACCTGCTTGTTGGCTGCTGTGGTGGTCCTACCACAAAAGAGGGGTTCCAGCACTATTGAGTGCCGGAGGTCTCTACCCACCCCACGATCCTACCCACCGCTTCGACCCGCTTCCTCAGGGTGGGTGCTGCACTGTGTCCAACGCCGCCACCAGGTGCAGGAGGGTGACATGGCCATGAACCACTGAGGGGCACCCTTCCTTCAAGCAGAGCAGTTTTTGCCCCGGTGCGGCCGGACGGGTGGGCACCTAATATGGTTTTTATCCAGTAGATTCTAGATCTGGGTGGTCGCCATGTGCTTTATGCTTTTTTGAATGCTGCTGTAATACGTTTAAAAAAAATTGATCTGATACCAACAAGAATCTGAGGACTGGGCTCCTGGTGGAAGCACCTAGGGGACCACAAGCCTACACACCGGCCCAAGCGCCTGGATACTCTCTCGGGTGATTAGTGCGCTATACAAATCAATATAACATAACATAACATACCGAGCCGCTCGTCTCAGAAGTGTCAATGACTCAGGTGACTTATACTTGACTTCTTATATATGTGAACACATTTTGTCCTCCACTCAACTTCTAGTCCCATTATCCCAGTTTAAGAGCTGAAGTTCCATAGTGCGTCAGTATTATTGGGAAAATGTACATTTAATCTTGATGTTTGAGAAATATAATCACGCATCCTCTGCCCAGTTCAACATTTTTTAAATTGAATTTCGCCTGAGCCCCTGGATGAAGTTAGATAGAAAGTGTTGGAATTCATGCGAGTGATTTTTCAAGAAAAAGAAAGTGGCCAATATTTTTTGATCCAAAGTCTAATACCTTTATGATCCAACCAGCTGACCTGCTCGGAAATATTGAACCCGCTGCGTGCCCTCGGTGTCCCCTTAGAGGGTCCTGCAAGCTTCCAGAGGCAGAGAGTAGGCAGAGTAGGGTCATATCTAGTTAAAATCTGCGTGTTTTTGTTACCTTGTAAAATCGTTCTGCTTGATTGCCTCTACTCATGTAAATTTATTTGTGCCCCTTTTTAACGCAAAGTGTGCTGCACTTGCTTGTCTGTGTTTTTCCATGAACAACTGTTTTTCTAGGACTGCCTCTGCTCATGTAAAGTGCACTGATACCCCCGGGCTTAGCCAGCGCTATATAAAACCTTTCAAATAAATAAATAAACAAATAAAAAAAAACAAATAAATAAATGAAGAAATAAATAATTAATAAATAAATAAACAAACAAACACATAAATAAGTAAATAAATAAATACATAAATAAATAAATAAATAAATAATGCAAATGCCAGAAAGTGAAAAGAGAACCAGGGATGGAAGCTGGCTTGGGGCCTGGAGTTTGAGAGGGACTTAAAAAAGAGGTGTGTGGTAACCAGCAGCCAGCCAATCAGTGGACAGTCCGTTCCGAGAGGTGTAGGTGTGGGTGTACCTAAGGCCAGCTTGACCTGTCAGGTGTAGTTTTTGTATTGTTGTAAAGTGCTTTGGGACATAAATAACTTTTCCGAGAGTTAAGGCAAACTCTTGTATGTATAACACAGTAATTTACAAAAGAGGTGAGTGTGAGAAAGATGAGGAAGTGATGTCATCCAGGTAGTAGAGAGGAGGGTGGCCACGCCTATGTGATCCCCACCGGCGCCGTGACGTCATTTCACCTGGAAGCCGATCTCTTTCTCTGTCTTGGAAGATCCTGGTGGGTTAAGACTGGTGACGCCAACTGTGCCTGAAACCCAAGACAGGACAAGTACTATATAGAAAGTCTTTGCTGTAAGAGGCAAGGATGTGACACTCGCAGCGTCTAAAGCAAAACAACGTCCATCATAAGAAAAGCCACCACAGGGTCCTTCTCCTGGGTTAAACGTCCATTAAAATTCGATACAACTTGTATTTATTCCTGTACTTACCATGGACAAGGTTTTCTGCTCATAAATGTTGTAAATAACTCATTTATATAACCCCATTAAAAATAGGGGTGGGCGGAATTTGTGGTAAAAAATCTCTGCGTGCACCCAAAAGTTCCGCAAACACGCGGAATTGCTTGTTCCGCCCGTTCGAGAGGCTTTTTTCCTGCATGCGAACGCTGTTTGCGTGCTTGGGGAGAAATATCTCGCGAACACACTGTTTGAAAGCACGAACAAAAAAAGAAATTTGCAAAGCCACGGAATTTTTGGCAATTCTGCGTTCTCCGCAGAACGCGAAATTGCCCAAATTCCCGTTCTGCGAGTGGAACGGAATTTACAACCCAGGCCTAATTAAAAAGTCCTCCTCCTTGATATTCTGAACAAATGGTGTCCCTCCCATAGGGATTCATGTCATTACTACGCATGCATTTACAACGCATGCCTTTACGACGCAACTTTTCCAACGCAAGTCATTACAACGACTTGCATTGGGGGCGCTGGATAGTGAATAGTTTAATTTAATATTCCAACTCCAGTCTCCGTGGATAGTAGGGAAGGAGTTGGATAGTAAATTAAACTATTACCTATGCTAGAGCGCCCTCCAGCGAAAGTCGTTGTAATGAATTGCGTTGTAAAAGTTGCGTAGTAAACGCTGTTTCCCTCCCATAGTACGTATGGACCGGAGGCCTCCCTCCAGGACTGGGCGATTGAGCACAGACCCCTCTATATGCTTCTGTTGATGAAAGGACCGGACTGGTCCTCCTGGACTAGGGATCAGGGGTGGCCTTAGGCACGTGCAAGCTGTGCACCTGCACAGGGCCGCCAAACCCCAGGGGCCGCCACGCCAGGTCTGAGGCACTTATAAATGGTGCTGGGGCCCCGGCCGTGGCCTCTACATAAGCTCCCTGCCCAGGGCCGCCATGAGCCTAGAGCCGTCCCTGTAGGGATGCCTCAAATATCGTGATGACCAGAGTGACGCTCCCTGACCCTTTATGCGAACGGGGATACGCCACCTCTACCGCACACCTGAGGACCAGACACGCCAAGTCCTGCTGGCAGAGTCCTGAGCAGGCCGCCTCCCCCATGCAACAGCTGCCTACAGGGCTTGTCTCATGCACCAGGACTGAAGAAAGGGTCTCTCTCCTATATTATTGGTAGACATTGGGTCTTGATCTATACCTTGAGGAGATAGATGGCTCCCCGATGTAAGGGGCGGTGGGTGGTTATTCCCGTCTGAGGCTTGTGCCGCCGGTTGCCCAGCCCAAAGGCCTCTCTTATAAACGGTACTCAGAGACCCTCCTGCGAAGGGGCATACCTCCTATTCATGTCTTGGCAGGAACTTTTCCTCCAAAACTCTTGGTGGGACACCTGGCCTGGCTGGGTCTCCCTCAAAGGCAGCAGTCTCCCTAAGGGAAGGAAGCTCAGCTCTGCTCCATGGCTGAGCAGGGTGCCTCACTATCATGGGACCAAACAACTTTATGTAACTTTCCACACTCAGCATCCTACCCGCGAAACCGGAACCTTCCGAGAAGCTCACAGTCCAGGACAGGTTCATCCCGATAAAATTTTTTAAAAACGCCCGACACCTGGGTGACCTCAACATCTATCGCCCCATCACCCACCTGCCTTTCATTGGGAAAAAACTCCAAAAAGCAGTCGACACGCAACAATATGACCAGAACTATGAAAGTAATCTTCCTGAATGCAACTGGCTTCAGACCACACTGCAGCATGGCCACTGCTACCCTTTGGGTAGTCAACAACGCCATCCTCATCAACGAAACAAACAATCGCTCCCTCCTGGTCCTGAAGGTGCTTTCTGCAGCTTTCATCGCCAATGACCTTCAATCACTGATCCACACGCTTGACCTCCTACATTTCCAACAATCACCTGATGGTAGAGATGAGGACAACAAGACCCAAAACACTGAGCACCTGCTGTGGCACACGAAGGGGTTAAATCCTTTTCACTATCTTTCAACTCTGCATGGATCCCGGCATAACATCCCTTGGATCTGTGCTCACCCGGAATATCGACGCTCAACAGAATGCCAACACGGCACTCAACGCTACCTCAACATCTCCACAGTGGATGACTCTCAGTTCCTAAAAACCTGCCTTGGACTCACTCAGAATTGATTGTCATGAGCTTAACCACACGAAGCTTAACCGTTGAAGGACAAAATCCTAGTTTGACAATCGCCCAAGCGACCAGTGACTCTAGCATGGTCACCTGACTTGAACCGACACGGTGTATGAACCCAACTCATGGCCAAAGCAAAATCACTTGGATTCGCCTTTGACACAACCCTTTCCCTCAAGGACACATTGCAAAGGAAACCAAACCAATGTAGAAGCCAATTTCAACAGAAGAGCGCAATCTTTAGCCCCGCCCACCTGAATGTAGGTAGCACTCTGACCAATAGCTGCACCTCACTAGCACTCTTCTACGCAGGGGCCCTCCTCCATCACGGTCCTCAAGAACTATAACCGTATCACCCCTATGCAGAAGACAAGACCCTGGCGGCCCATCATGGAGTTGTCTCGTAGACGTCGAGGAGTGGGTTGACCACTGATGTGTCCAGTTAGAGCCTTGACCGGTTGCTAGGCTCTTGGAGGGTCCCTGGAGGTCTACGATGGAGCAGAAGGAATCATTTTCTTGTCTGGCCTTGATGTGTTCATCTGGTGTGAGGGTTGAACAGGGAGAAGGTGAAGTGATTTGTCCCGTCCAGGGCCATACGCAGGTTCTCTGCGTCTGATTATTTTTAACGCTGCTTTCTTTTTTAAGATGTTTTGGGCTGTGTTTGATGGGAGGGATTTTACTTGATTTGGTACGCTCATCTTGATTGACATGGTGCCCTTCGGTCCGCTGTAGTAGTAGCCGCTTGTGCCGTAATGGCGATTAGGTAGACTTAATTCTGTTGGTTACTGTCCACTTCCTGGTTGGTTAGTGGCCTACTGCTCATCTCGGCTGCACTTATTTCAGCTTGATAATAGTGCGGACGCGCAACTGGCGCGCCGAAGGCAAGCCCGTCTGCACCCGTCCACCTGCGCCTCACCAACTCTTCACTCTTGGTTAGTGAAGACCCCCTTCCACGTCACCTGGTCAGACTTTGATTAAGTTCCAGATTGCTCGGACTGACTCTACAGGTCAGTCTGCTATAGTGGGGCAAAGGAGCTATAGAGCTTAGACCAGCATCCCGCCGGAAACGTACTCTCAGGTCATTTCATTGGGAGCCTGAACCAGGGCTCTGCCATTAATGTAGCATTAAATAATGGTCACAGTGCTGTCTTACCACATTTGATAAAATGACACCCCGTAAACACTCCCAGCAGATCTCTGCCAGGCCTCATGCCCCGTGGATTTCTAGTGAATTAAGTACATTGAAAGCTGAGTGCAAAACGCTTGAAAGACGCTGGTGCCGTGCACAAATGTTAAATGACAAAGCAGCTTTTAAATATACCCTGTCTGAATACCATGCCCACATCAGAAAGACCAGGGGGAGGTTCAGCGGCAGCAAAATTGCACATTGGGCAACTCTTCCAAAGAGCTCGATAAAGTGCTCAATGAATTTATTCCATCTGCTTTTCTTTGGATGCGGACGCCCATGAAATGCTTGTGCTGTTGTCATGTCTTTTAGGATAGTCTCATTAATATATACCCCATTTTTACACACATTGTCCCATCCACACGACAATAACGATTCTAAACAGGTGACTTTTTACCTAGTAGCTTGCTCCTGTCTCTTCGACACCAGGCTCACGGTAGTCTATCATACTCCTTGTACCTGCCGTACGTAAACATGTCCTCAGGCTCGGCAGAATTATGCTGTATAAGGGTTAGCCCTTTTTCATCCTTGGCCAACAGCCAGATGCGCATGATCGCACTTGTTTAGAAAAGCATCAGTGATTGTTTTCAAAACATTTATGAGTGTTTTCAAAACATCCATGGTTGTTTTAGAAACATATCGATTCTTGAAAATACCCTGGAGTGACCACTTTAGTATAAAAGACCCTCACCCCCCTCTACAAATAAGAGGAGAATTCCTTCCAAGCTGAGACGGGGTCTTGCATGCCGAATCTTGGACAAGCAGCAGTCTGCCATCCCTTGCGTGTTGTCATCCTCGACGCAGAGACGGGGCCCCCATTCCCAACCATCAGGTGAGGGTGCTGGTTCATCCCTGGGGTTTTCTTGACTACAGATACACGTACTGATAAACACACCTATTCATCCAGGTTAGGCTAGGTACATTCTCACAAAATTACTTAAGGGGCGCATCCTAGGAAATGCGCAAGTGCTACTGTATTTTTATCTGAACTGTTTCTGTTCATCTTATTAGTGCTATGGTAGAAATGTATCTACGATTCACTATCTTGGTACTAGCAATCTCTTTCGTATGCTTCCGTCTCCTGATTGTCGCAACACATAAGTTTTACACAAGACTGTTGCTGGACTAATAAATACTTATTGGAACGTTCAAATCGCCATCCTGTGTATTTTCTGAGAGGAAGCAAAGCACGAGTGTCTGAGCAAAATGTACTGTACTGTTTTCCACGATCCCTGAGGAATCATGGTTGTCATGTTCAGTGGTTGGCAGAAACTACCCACGCCACTGTGCAATACGGGGGGAGGTAGTGGCACTGTGGAGCTAGCTGGTCTAACGGCTGACATATCCTGTGGGGGTGTACAGAAGTGGTTGGAACACCAAGTCCTCAGTTTAGGTCATCCAAAACGTGCAGGTCCTGGGGGACTCCTAAGAACTACACAACACTGTTGGATCTCTCAGCGGCTTTTGACACCGTTTCTCATGCAGTATTGATCAGCAGACTGCATGAGATCAGTGTCAGAGGTATTGTTCTTCAATGATTGGCTGATTCCTGAGACGGTGGGACTCAAATGATCATCCTGGGTCGATTTAAATCTCGTCTGGTTTCCATCACCAAAGGCGTGCTGCCGGGTTCATCATTGAGCCCGACGTTGTTTAATATCTCCATTGCTCCTTTGGCTCAGTCGTGAAAGCATCTGGTTTGAGGTAATTTCTTATGCGGACAACATGCGGTTGACCATCTCCCTGGGACAGGACATTGACGGTACTGCGTGCCAATTTCATGAATGAATGAGGAATCTTATAGCTTGGATGGCCAAGAACTGTCTTCAGTTGAGAAGCGAGTAGACGGGGGTCCTGATGTTTGGCAAAGCCCAACATCTTTGGTCTCCTGGCTGGTGGCCTCTTAAATTGGGGTCAGCCCCCGGTCCCAGCCAGTCTGCAAAAAACCTAGGCATCAAAATTGACCAGGACCTGTCTTTGAAAAGCCACGTAGCATCTTCAAGAGGAACATGCGTTGCTACCATGTGACTTTTTGAGGAAAGCTTTCTTCTGGCTTCCATCTTTGGCTAGAAAAACGCTGGTCCAGGCTCTGATGATTGGCCATGTGGATTATCGCAACGCTTTGCATTCGGCAAAGAAGGACACCCTCCAGGCAAAACTACAGGTGGTGGAAAATACGTCTGTCTGCTTCGTTTGTAACCTCCTGGCGGGCTTTCCTTCTGCACCTATCCTCAGAGCCCTTCACAAACGACGTTATTATTGTCCTTCTCGCACAGTAAGATCCGGCGACACGGCTGACCATTCCTCGCATTGGTGCCTTGTCATATGGGGGAGAGCGTTCTCTTCACTGGCCCAACGGCGGGAAATCTGCTGTCACTCTCTCTCCAATGCTGCTTGGATTTTCCTACATTTAAAAAACTGCTGAAAACCTGGCTGTTTTAGTTATTAGATGTGAGTTTTGTGGATGCAGAGCGCCGAGATACACGTTTGGGTGCAATTTGCTGCACTTTATTAAATGCAAAAACATGGATTAAACCCAGATCCGTGACTGGGGTGAATGTTTTGCCATTGTGCAACATTCCGTCCATCATCTTGTGTGTTTTGCACTTTATTAAATGGACATAACGTGTGTTTTGCTGTTCACCCTATGTGGGAAGGGTATGCCCAAACGTGGGTCCCGTGCTCACTTTGCCACTGGAGTCAAGCTATCCTGGGTGAGGACGGCTGATAGCCAGAAACCGGTCCTCGGATGCTTGATTCCGGTCCAGGGAACACATGGTTTGGCAGTTCCGGCTGGACTGTTCCCATGAGGCACAGGGTCAAGACTGATTTGCATATGGCCATGTCTGAACTGGGGTGGCGTGGTGAGCAAAATAAGGATGGATTAAACCCAGATCCGTGACGGGGGTGAATGTTTTGCCATTGTGCAACATTCTGTCCATCATCTTGTGTGTTTTGCACTTTATTAAATGGACATAACATAACAGGGCTGTTGGGGCCTTGGATTGAGGGTCCGGCGGAGCAGCGTGTCCCTCTTATGGGCAGGGGTCTCGCGGGAATGGGAGGGAGTCCATCCCATACCAGCTAGCATCTCACTCAGGGGCAGTGGCTTCCCACAAGGGGGTGATAATCCTATATCATGGCTGAGCAGGGGGTCTCTAGTGGGCAGGGGTCTCTCTCTGGAAAGGGAGGGGGGTCCATGATATATCATGAGGGAGCCAGGAATCTCACTCAGGGGCAGTGGGGTCCCTTATAGAAGGCGGTGCCTCTCCTATATCCCGGCTGAGCAGGGGGTCTCTCTAATAGGCTGGGGTTTCCTTCATGCAAGGGGCATCTCTCATGAGCAGAGAAGTCTTGACCACACCACCTGCCTCAGGTGAGTTATTCTGTTTCATGAGATCTCACTCCTGGACAAGGGCCTCCTTAATGGACTGGGTCTCCCTACATAACCACCAGAGACTCCTTCCACCTCTATAGGGGTAGGGATGCACCTTCAGATGGTGAGTGCACGGTGCACCCATCTGAGAGGCCACGTTCAGACTGTATAGTTCTTGGGAGCAGACTGAAAGAATGCATGAAGCTAAGCCATGCCTCACCCCATTTTGAACCCTCCCCCTCAGTCTGCTGCCCCTGACACCCCCCACTCTTGGTGCATTCCTATTCATGGGCAGCTCTTACTGGCTGGCTGAGCCACTGACTCAAACATATGGGGCCCGATTCACAGAACTACCTTAAGACAAAATCCTAAACGTACTACTTTCGGTATTCACAGACGTTAGGATTTTGTCTTAAATTTGTCTTAAGACAGACTTAAGACGGACTTAAGTTACGATTTTGTCTTAAGTCTGTCTTAAGACAAATTTAAGACAAATTCCTAACTTCTGTGAATACCGAAAGTAGTACGTTTAGGATTTTGTCTTAAGGTAGTTCTGTGAATCGGGCCCGTTGAGTTTGTGGGGGTTTGATGTGGGCAGCTCGGTTTTGTTGCTGACTTTGTGGTGATGTCAGCTGTTCCTGGTTGGGGGTGAGGAAATGCCTGAAAACCTAGAATTTTACACAGATATGGGCACCCGATCCACCAAAGTTGCCCCCATTCCAGCTGCAATCAACTCACAGAAACTCAAGAAAGAAACCCAAGCCCTGGCTCTTCGACTAAGCCTAGCAACGCAGCACCTACGTACCCCCACGGGTGATAAGCCACACTATACGAGAACCGATTGATTGATTGATAGACAGACAGTACTTGGTCTCCAGCTTCACACTTGTGTTGAAAGAGAGTTCCTGCGGTTCACCGGTTCCATGTAGTAAGGGTTGTTGAAGTTACTCCGAGCCCTCAACCTCTGGCCCTGATGGAGGCTGCCATGGCTCATGCCTCCATCTCTCCTTCCCTGATTCCTCCTCCACCACAGAGAAGGCGAGGGTCAATCAGTGACTTCTATGAGCTGCCAATAATCCATTCATCCATTTGGTGACGAAGCCTCCAGCCTTGGACACCCAGCAGATAGGTGTGACCCTCCGAGCCACAGCCGGGGACTCTAGACCTGTACATGATACTCCAGATGTGCAACTAAGTTAAGACAGGATAAACCAGATGTGACCCAGGAACTACAACCAATACTGCAAGTACGGCTTTCAGAGATGGACACAACTCTTGTTGGATAGGATTGTGCTATACAAATATCACATACATATGTACACAACTGGGCGCATCATGCCAGATGTGGTCTCCAGAGCATGACAAATACTGCTGAGTCCATCTCAACAACTGGAAGAAGTGCTCTAGAGTTGACTTCTTGAATAGAATGTTTCAAATGAGGCCTCTTCCAGAACTGGACACAATAATCTAGATATGGCGTGGTCTGTGTAATTAAGGGTGTGGCTTAAATTCATGAATTTCTGTGATTCCTATACAGTGCTGCCTAACCGGTATTTTGGTTCCACTCTGAGCTTTCTGTTTTTGCATCCAGTTTATTAACACAAAAACTGACATTGGCTTTGTCAGTGGCTGCTAGATATTTAAGGTAAATTAGTAACAACATGATTTAATATTGAAAATGTTTCAATTCTAAAATTGTGAGGGTGTGAATTAAACATTACTGAAACCGGTGGAAGGGGAAGTGGTCTTCAGAGTTCCTCGACAACTCCTGTTATGTTCACCCGGTTAGACATGAACACCCTGTTTCTCTCCACAGCTCGTCCATCTGTATGTCTTACACCTCTTCTGTTTCCTCTTTAGAACCCTCTTTTCATTCTCTCCTGAGTGCATTTTCTCGCTTCTCCTTCAGTTCACCATCCCCCAACCACGCAACACACTCGCTCACCTACAAGCACTGCACTTTGTTTTACTTTTGTCTTGTTGGTATTTTGACAACTGTGTACCTCCTGCAGGCAGGTTTGCAAACATTCTCAATTTCAACTAGAATACATGACTACTGCCCTCTGCAGAGAGGCCAAGGATCGGATGACCATGCATTCTGAACATCTGTTCTACCCAATGACAGGCACTGTGAGAAACTGGCACTGCCTTCAGCCTCGACTCCAGAGCTCTCAATTGTGGCCCATTGCAAACACCTGGGGGTGACCCCCTTCATAGTCTGCAATGCACAAGAGAAACATGCTACACACAAAAAATAGACAAAAACAACATCTTGCAAATAGTGAGCACTCTTGGGAATGACAAATAAAGCCAAACATGAGAAATCTACACCGGTACTAAATCATTTTTATCCATCACCTTAATGTTTTTTACAATCATTGTTCAGGAATTGATGTGTTTTTAGGTCGAGCCTGGGCAGGGCTGCTATGCGAGCCATGCTGTATTGGAGTATGTACTTGAAGCCCCGCCCACTCTCCGCCCATATTTGTCATTGGCTTGTGTCATTGTCCATCATAAATGCTGGCTTCTGATTCGATATTAGGCTTGTTAGTCCCTCCTTACTACCGCCTTGTCTTCATTTGTGACCTCCCATGAGGATTGGCTCTTTTACTTCAGTTGTTACACGGTACGTAGTCTGTAAGCTCTGTTTTCTTTAATGAGTTTCTCTTGCTGCAGGAGGGTCTTTCATGCAGCAGTTGTGACCACCGGTTTGTTTATTTATCTCATAGCAAACAGGGAGGTCTTCAGGGGCCAGGGGAGACAGAAGGGGCAACTCGGCCATGCCTTCAAGCATTTGCAATGCAATAGATCTTCCATTTGCGAGAGTTTAAGCTATTGGCATTGTAAATGACAATGCCTTTTATTTATGTTTAAAAACCAAAACATAAATAAAAGGTATTGGCATTTACAATGCCAATAGCTCACACACACGTAAATGCGAGACCTATTGCATTGCAGATTCTTGTTACCAGCAGGGTTAAGGACAAAATTATAGAGTCCAACAGGGACCCGTTCAATATGCATTTTTAATTACTACTGGGTCTGGAGTCCGGAGAGAACTGAGCAACTTAAAGCCCTGTTCCACCCCCAGATCTGATGGAATCACCTAAGCCCCCCAGCGGGTCAGGCAAGAGGATCCTTTGCATTTTGGGGTGCAAGGCACTCAGCCTAACTCATGGAATTGCTCCGCTTAAGCTTCTTTGGATTCTATGTCTGATCTTTATTAAATTTATGAAAAACCTGTGTATTTTGAATAAGTCCTGAAGAAGGCGGATATAAAATAAAAGATCAGCCGAAACGCTGCGTCGACACATTTTTTCTCTGTTTATGAAATGGATTTTGTGACAGGGAAATTGCAAAGTTTTTAAAGAGAAGTTTAAAAAAAATACTTTCTGTACAGGACTCTTGATATATACAAATAGTTCTTTATACGAATGCGAATGTTGATAACTATTTGATTGTATTTTTAATGCACTTTAAATAACAGAATTGTTATGAACTTGTATGTAATACATTTATTTCGATATATTAGAATTTTCAGATACTCGTCATTTGGTTGTGTGCACTTGGTTCAGTGTATACTACTTATGGTCAATATTACGGTACAGAAGGGACATTTTGTTGTCCTAAGTTGTAACTACACGGTCCCTTTTGCCCAACTGGGGTAGCTCTCTATTTTTAGAGGAGTTGCTGTGGTATTGTGCCACCATGGTACCAGTTGACTACACTGGAGTGCTGTGGTACTGGGCCGCTGGAGTGCCGGTTGTCTGCACTGCAGTGCTATAGTTTAGGCCGCTGTGGTACCTTTTGTCTGCACTGGCTTGCTGTGGTACTGTTTGCAGTGTTGCTTTCCGTACTACAGCACTGTCCCTGCTCTCTGCGCTGCAGTGCTGCCCCTGCTCTCCGTACAACAGTACTGCCCCTGCTCTCCGCACTGCAGTGTTGTGGTGTTCTTTGCAGTGTTGCTCTCAGTACTACAGTACTGTCCTGTTCTCTGCACTGCAGCACTGCCCATGCTCTCTGCACTGCACTGTCCCTGCTCTCTGCACTGCACTGTCCCTGCTCTCTGCACTGCAGTACTGTCCCTGCTCTCTGCCCTGCAGTGTTGTGGTGTTCTTTGCAGTGTTGCTCTCAGTACTACAGTACTGTCCCTGCTCTCTGCACTGCAGCACTGCCCATGCTCTCTGCACTGCACTGTCCCTGCTCTCTGTACTACAGTACTGTTCCTGCTCTCTGCACTGCAGCACTGCCCATGCTCTCTGCACTGCACTGTCCCTGCTCTCTGTACTACAGTACTGTTCCTGCTCTCTGCACTGCAGCACTGCCCATGCTCTCTGCACTGCGGTACTGCCCATGCTCTCTGCACTGCAGTACTGCCCATGATCTCTGCACTGCAGTACTGCCCATGCTCTCTGCACTGCAGGACTGTCCCTGCTCTCTGCACTGCAGCACTGCCCATGCTCTCTGCACTGCAGCACTGCCCATGCTCTCTGTACTACAGTACTGTTCCTGCTCTCTGCACTGCAGCACTGCCCATGCTCTCTGCACTGCAGCACTGCCCATGCTCTCTGCACTGCAGCACTGCCCATGCTCTCTGTACTACAGTACTGCCCATGCTCTCTGCACTGCAGTACTGCCCATGCTCTCTGCACTGCAGCACTGCCCATGCTCTCTGCACTGCAGCACTGCCCATGCTCTCTGCACTGCAGCACTGCCCATGCTCTCTGCACTGCAGCACTGCCCATGCTCTCTGCACTGCAGCACTGCCCATGCTCTCTGCACTGCAGCACTACCCATGCTCTCTGCACTGCAGCACTGCCCATGCTCTCTGCACTGCGGTACTGCCCATGCTCTCTGCACTGCGGTACTGCCCATGCTCTCTGCACTGCAGTACTGCCCATGATCTATGCACTGCAGTACTGCCCATGCTCTCTGCACTGCAGGACTGCCCATGATCTCTGCACTGCAGCACTGCCCATGCTCACTGCACTGCAGGACTGCCCCTGCTCTCTGCACTGCAGTACTGCCCATGCTCTCTGCACTGCAGGACTGCCCCTGCTCTCTGCACTGCAGTACTGCCCATGCTCTCTGCACTGCAGGACTGCCCCTGCTCTCTGCACTGCAGTACTGTCCTTGTTCTCCATACTACTGTATTATCTCTGTTTTCTGCAATGCACTGCAGTACTGTCCCTGCTCTCTGCACCACATTGCAGTGCTGTGGTGCCCTTTGCAGTGTCGCTCCAGTACCACAGTACTGCCCATGCTCTCTGCACCCCGATCCCTGCTCTCTGCCCTGCTCTCTGCCCTGCTCTTTGCCCTGCACTGCCCGTGCTCTCTGCCCTGCTCTCTGCCCTGCACTGTCCCTGCCCTCTGCAATGCACTGTCCTGCTCTCTGCACTGCAGTACTGTCCTGCTCTCTGCACTGTGCACTGCCCCTGCTCTCTGCACTGCAGTACTGTTCCTGATCTCTGCACTGCAGTACTGTCCTTGCTCTCTGCACTGCACTGTCCCTGCTCTCTGCCCTGCACTGTCCATGCTCTCTGCACTGCAGTACTGTCCCTGCTCTCTGCCCTGCACTGTCCCTGCCCTCTGCAATGCACTGTCCTGCTCTCTGCACTGCAGTACTGTCCTGCTCTCTGCACTGTGCACTGCCCCTGCTCTCTGCACTGCAGTACTGTTCCTGATCTCTGCACTGCAGTACTGTCCTTGCTCTCTGCACTGCACTGTCCCTGCTCTCTGCCCTGCATTGTCCATGTTCTCTGCACTGCAGTACTGTCCCTGCTCTCTGCCCTGCACTGTCCTGCTCTCTGCCCTGCAGTGCTGTGATGCTCTTTGCAGTGTTGCTCTCTGTCCTGCTCTACCCTGCACTGCCCTGCTCACTGTCCTGATCTGCCCTACTCTCTGACCTGCTCTCTGTCCTGCTCTCTGTCCTGCTGTCTGCCCTGCTCTCTGCCCTGCAGTGCTGTGATGCTCTTTGCAGTGTTGTTCACTGTCCCTCTCACTGTCCTGCTCGCTGTCCTGCTCCCTGCCCGGCTCTGCCCTGCTCTCTGCTCTGCAGTGCTGTGATGCTCTTTGCAGTGTTGGTCACTGCCCTGCTCTCTGTCCTGATCTGCCCTGTCCTTCTCTGCCCTGCTCTGCCCTGCAGTCCCCGCTCCGTCCTAGCCCTGCACTCCTGTGGATCGCTTCAGGGGCCTCCTTGGCTCGCTCGCTGCTTTGCATACTCGGCGCCCATTGGCTCGCAGCCCTCTGGAAGCGGCCAATCCGCTGTCCCGGGGAACCCTCTGCTTCAAAGACTTCCAGCTGGAGAGTGAGGGAAGGCTTGAGTCTTGGCCAAAGGAGGGGGGATTGGGTGGGGGCGGATGAGCTGCGCAGATCACACAAGGGGGCAGCAGGGACGCCGGGATCTGTGCACATCACTGGGGTCAGCATCAAGGCACACACTGTCTGTATCCCATGGGGTGTGTATATCACAGGAGTCACAGGGCACACACTGTCTGTATCCCATGGGGTGTGTATATCACAGGAGTCACAGGGCACACACTGTCTGTATCCCATGGGGTGTGTATATCACAGGAGTCACAGGGCACACACTGTCTGTATCCCATGGGGTGTGTATATCACAGGAGTCACAGGGCACACACTGTCGGTATCCCATGGGGTATGTATATCACAGGAGTCACAGGGCACACACTGTCTGTATCCCATGGGGTGTGTATATCACAGGAGTCACAGGGCACACACTGTCTGTATCCCATGGGGTGTGTATATCACAGGAGTCACAGGGCACACACTGTCGGTATCCCATGGGGTATGTATATCACAGGAGTCACAGGGCACACACTGTCTGTATCCCATGGGGTGTATATATCACAGGAGTCACAGGGCACACACTGTCTGTATCCCATGGGGTGTGTATATCACAGGAGTCACAGGGCACACACTGTCTGTATCCCATGGGGTGTGTATATCACAGGAGTCACAGGGCACACACTGTCGGTATCCCATGGGGTATGTATATCACAGGAGTCACAGGGCACACACTGTCTGTATCCCATGGGGTGTGTATATCACAGGAGTCACAGGGCACACACTGTCGGTATCCCATGGGGTATGTATATCACAGGAGTCACAGGGCACACACTGTCTGTATCCCATGGGGTGTGTATATCACAGGAGTCACAGGGCACACACTGTCGGTATCCCATGGGGTATGTATATCACAGGAGTCACAGGGCACACACTGTCTGTATCCCATGGGGTGTGTATATCACAGGAGTCACAGGGCACACACTGTCTGTATCCCATGGGGTGTGTATATCACAGGAGTCACAGGGCACACACTGTCGGTATCCCATGGGGTATGTATATCACAGGAGTCACAGGGCACACACTGTCTGTATCCCATGGGGTGTGTATATCACAGGAGTCACAGGGCACACACTGTCTGTATCCCATGGGGTGTGTATATCACAGGAGTCACAGGGCACACACTGTCGGTATCCCATGGGGTATGTATATCACAGGAGTCACAGGGCACACACTGTCTGTATCCCATGGGGTGTGTATATCACAGGAGTCACAGGGCACACACTGTCGGTATCCCATGGGGTGTGTATATCACAGGAGTCACAGGGCACACACTGTCTGTATCCCATGGGGTGTGTATATCACAGGAGTCACAGGGCACACACTGTCGGTATCCCATGGGGTGTGTATATCACAGGAGTCACAGGGCACACACTGTCTGTATCCCATGGGGTGTGTATATCACAGGAGTCACAGGGGACACACTGTCTGTATCCCATGGGGTGTGTATATCACAGGAGTCACAGGGGACACACTGTCTGTATCCCATGGGGTGTGTATATCACAGGAGTCACAGGGCACACACTGTCGGTATCCCATGGGGTGTGTATATCACAGGAGTCACAGGGTACACACTGTCTGTATCCCATGGGGTGTGTATATCACAGGAGTCACAGGGCACACACTGTCTGTATCCCATGGGGTGTGTATATCACAGGAGTCACAGGGCACACACTGTCTGTATCCCATGGGGTGTGTATATCACAGGAGTCACAGGGCACACACTGTCTGTATCCCATGGGGTGTGTATATCACAGGAGTCACAGGGCACACACTGTCGGTATCCCATGGGGTATGTATATCACAGGAGTCACAGGGCACACACTGTCGGTATCCCATGGGGTGTGTATATCACAGGAGTCACAGGGCACACACTGTCTGTATCCCATGGGGTGTGTATATCACAGGAGTCACAGGGCACACACTGTCGGTATCCCATGGGGTGTGTATATCACAGGAGTCACAGGGCACACACTGTCTGTATCCCATGGGGTGTGTATATCACAGGAGTCACAGGGCACACACTGTCTGTATCCCATGGGGTGTGTATATCACAGGAGTCACAGGGCACACACTGTCTGTATCCCATGGGGTGTGTATATCACAGGAGTCACAGGGCACACACTGTCGGTATCCCATGGGGTGTGTATATCACAGGAGTCACAGGGCACACACTGTCTGTATCCCATGGGGTGTGTATATCACAGGAGTCACAGGGCACACACTGTCTCTATCCCATGGGGTGTGTATATCACAGGAGTCACAGGGCACACACTGTCTGTATCCCATGGGGTGTGTATATCACAGGAGTCACAGGGCACACACTGTCTGTATCCCATGGGGTGTGTATATCACAGGAGTCACAGGGCACACACTGTCTGTATCCCATGGGGTGTGTATATCACAGGAGTCACAGGGCACACACTGTCTGTATCCCATGGGGTGTGTATATCACAGGAGTCACAGGGCACACACTGTCTGTATCCCATGGGGTGTGTATATCACAGGAGTCACAGGGCACACACTGTCTGTATCCCATGGGGTGTGTATATCACAGGAGTCACAGGGCACACACTGTCGGTATCCCATGGGGTATGTATATCACAGGAGTCACAGGGCACACACTGTCGGTATCCCATGGGGTGTGTATATCACAGGAGTCACAGGGCACACACTGTCTCTATCCCATGGGGTGTGTATATCACAGGAGTCACAGGGCACACACTGTCTGTATCCCATGGGGTATGTATATCACAGGAGTCACAGGGCACACACTGTCTGTATCCCATGGGGTGTGTATATCACAGGAGTCACAGGGCACACACTGTCTGTATCCCATGGGGTGTGTATATCACAGGAGTCACAGGGCACACACTGTCTGTATCCCATGGGGTGTGTATATCACAGGAGTCACAGGGCACACACTGTCTGTATCCCATGGGGTGTGTATATCACAGGAGTCACAGGGCACACACTGTCTGTATCCCATGGGGTGTGTATATCACAGGAGTCACAGGGCACACACTGTCTGTATCCTATATGGTATGTATATCACCGCAGTCACAGGGCACACACTGTCGGTATCCCATGGGGTATGTATATCACAGGAGTCACAGGGCACACACTGTCGGTATCCCATGTGGTGTGTATATCACAGGAGTCACATGGCACACACTGTCTGTATCCCATGGGGTATATATATCACAGGAGTCACAGGGCACACACTGTCGGTATCCCATGGGGTGTGTATATCACAGGAGTCACAGGGCACACACTGTCTGTATCCCATGGGGTATATATATCACAGGAGTCACAGGGCACACACTGTCTGTATCCCATGGGGTATATATATCACAGGAGTCACAGGGCACACACTGTCTGTATCCCATGGGGTGTGTTTATCACAGGAGTCACAGGGCACACACTGTCGGTATCCCAAGGGGTATGTATATCACAGGAGTCACAGGGCACACACTGTCTGTATCCCATGGGGTGTGTATATCACAGGAGTCACAGGGCACACACTGTCTGTATCCCATGGGGTGTGTTTATCACAGGAGTCACAGGGCACACACTGTCGGTATCCCATGGGGTATGTATATCACAGGAGTCACAGGGCACACACTGTCTGTATCCCATGTGGTGTGTATATCACAGGAGTCACAGGGCACACACTGTCTGTATCCCATGGGGTATATATATCACAGGAGTCACAGGGCACACACTGTCTGTATCCCATGGGGTATATATATCACAGGAGTCACAGGGCACACACTGTCTGTATCCCATGGGGTGTGTTTATCACAGGAGTCACAGGGCACACACTGTCGGTATCCCATGGGGTATGTATATCACAGGAGTCACAGGGCACACACTGTCTGTATCCCATGGGGTGTGTATATCACAGGAGTCACAGGGCACACACTGTCTGTATCCCATGGGGTATGTATATCACAGGAGTCACAGGGCACACACTGTCGGTATCCCATGGGGTATGTATATCACAGGAGTCACAAGGCACACACTGTCTGTATCTCATGGGGTATGTATATCACAGGAGTCACAGGGCACACACTGTCTGTATCCCATGGGGTGTGTATATCACAGGAGTCACAGGGCACACACTGTCGGTATCCCATGGGGTGTATATATCACAGGAGTCACAGGGCACACACTGTCTGTATCCAATGGGGTGTGTATATCACAGGAGTCACAGGGCACACACTGTCTGTATCCCATGGGGTGTGTATATCACAGGAGTCACAGGGCACACACTGTCGGTATCCCATGGGGTGTGTATATCACAGGAGTCACAGGGCACACACTGTCTGTATCCCATGGGGTGTGTATATCACAGGAGTCACAGGGCACACACTGTCTGTATCCCATGGGGTGTGTATATCACAGGAGTCACAGGGCACACACTGTCTGTATCCCATGGGGTGTGTATATCACAGGAGTCACAGGGCACACACTGTCGGTATCCCATGGGGTATGTATATCACAGGAGTCACAAGGCACACACTGTCTGTATCTCATGGGGTGTGTATATCACAGGAGTCACAGGGCACACACTGTCTGTATCCCATGGGGTGTGTATATCACAGGAGTCACAGGGCACACACTGTCTGTATCCCATGGGGTGTGTTTATCACAGGAGTCACAGGGCACACACTGTCGGTATCCCATGGGGTGTGTATATCACAGGAGTCACAGGGCACACACTGTCTGTATCCCATGGGGTGTGTATATCACAGGAGTCACAGGGCACACACTGTCTGTATCCCATGGGGTGTGTTTATCACAGGAGTCACAGGGCACACACTGTCGGTATCCCATGGGGTGTGTATATCACAGGAGTCACAAGGCACACACTGTCTGTATCCAATGGGGTGTGTATATCACAGGAGTCACAGGGCACACACTGTCTGTATCCCATGGGGTGTGTATATCACAGGAGTCACAGGGCACACACTGTCGGTATCCCATGGGGTGTGTATATCACAGGAGTCACAGGGCACACACTGTCGGTATCCCATGGGGTGTGTATATCACAGGAGTCACAGGGCACACACTGTCGGTATCCCATGGGGTGTGTATATCACAGGCGTCACAGGGCACACACTGTCTGTATCTCATGGGGTATATATATCACAGGAGTCACAGGGCACACACTGTCGGTATCTCATGGGGTATATATATCACAGGAGTCAGGGCACACACTGTCGGTATCCCATGGGGTGTGTATATCACAGGAGTCACAGGGCACACACTGTCTGTATCCCATGGGGTGTGTATATCACAGGAGTCACAGGGCACACACTGTCTGTATCCCATGGGGTGTGTTTATCACAGGAGTCACAGGGCACACACTGTCGGTATCCCATGGGGTGTATATATCACAGGAGTCACAGGGCACACACTGTCTGTATCCCATGGGGTGTGTTTATCACAGGAGTCACAGGGCACACACTGTCGGTATCCCATGGGGTGTATATATCACAGGAGTCACAGGGCACACTGCTGTCTGTATCTCATGGCAGAGGGTATATATATCACATGGACCTGCATGGCACACAGCTGTCTGTATCTCATGGCAGATGGGGTATATATACCACATGAGCCGGCATGGCACACAGCTGTCTGTATCTCATGGGAGATGGGGAATATATATCACACGAGCCGGCATGGCACACAGCTGTCTGTATCTCATGGGAGGAGGGGTATATGAGCCGGCATGGCACACAGCAGTCTGTATCTCATGGCAGAGGGTATATATATCATACAAGCCTACATGGCACACAGCTGTCTGTATCTCATGGGAGGAGGGATATATATCACATGAGCCGGCATGGTACACAGCTGTCTGTATCTCATGGGAGGAGGAGTATATATATCACACAAGCAGGCATGACACACAGCTGTCTGTGTCTCATGGGAGATAGGGTATATATATCACACAAGCCGGCATGGCACACAGCTGTCTGTATCTGATGGGAGGAGTGGTATATATATCACATGAGCCGGCATGGTACACAGCTGTCTGTATCTCATGGGAGGAGGGATATATATCACATGAGCCGGCATGGCACACAGCTGTCTGTATCTGATGGGAGGAGGAGTATATATATCACACAAGCAGGCATGACACACAGCTGTCTGTATCTCATGGGAGGAGGGGTATATATATCACATGGACCGGCATGGTACACAGCAGTCTGTATCTCATGGGAGGAGGGGTATATATATCATATGAGCCTACATGGCACACAGCAGTCTGTATCTCATAGGAGGAGGAGTATGTATATCACACGAGCCGGCATGGCACACAGCTGTCTGTATCTCATGGTGGAGGGGTATATATATCACACAAGCCGGCATGACACACAGCTGTCTGTATCTCATGGGAGGAGGGGTATATGAGCCGGCATGGCACACAGCTGTCTGTATCTCATGGGAGGAGGAGTATGTATATCATACAAGCCTTCATGGCACACAGCTGTCTGTATCTCATGGGAGGAGCGGTGTATATATATCACACGAGCCTACATGGCACACAGCTGTCTGTATCTCATGGCGGAGGGGTATATATATCATACAAGCCTTCATGGCACACAGCAGTCTGTATCTCATGGGAGGAGGAGTATATATATATCACACGAGCCGGCATGACACACAGCTGTCTGTATCTCATGGGAGATGGGGTATATATATCACACAAGCCTACATGGCACACAGCAGTCTGTGTCTCATGGGAGGAGGGGTATATATATCACATGAGTCGGCATGGTACACAGCTGTCTGTATCTCATGGGAGAAGGGGAATATATATCACACGAGCCGGCATGGCACACAGCTGTCTGTATCTCATGGGAGGAGGGGTATATATATCACACGAGCCAGCATGGCGGACAGCTGTCTGTATCTCATGGCGGAGGGGTATATATATCACAAGAGCCGGCATGGCCCACAGCTGTCTGTATCTCATGGGGGAGGGGTATATATATCACACAAGCCAGCATGGCACACAGCTGACTGTATCTTCGGGAGGAGGGGTATATATATCACACGAGCCGGCATGGCGCACAGCTGTCTGTATCCCATGGCGGAGGGGTATATATATCACACGAGCCGGCATGGCCCACAGCTGTCTGTATCTCATGGCGGAGGGGTATATATCACACAAGTCAGCATGGTACACAGCTGTCTGTATCTCATGGGAGGAGGGGTATATATATCGCACTAGCCGGCATTTATTTATTTATTTATTATTTATTTATTTGCACACTTGTACCGCGCTGGGAATCGACTCCCTAAGGAGTATCTCCACGCCGTTGGCAGCATCTCAGAGCACAAAAGCCCTATCCTATAATTTATTAATTGTCCAACCAGAGCTAGTAGTTAAACAGGAAAGTTTTTAATTTTTTCCTGAAGGGAAAGAGTTCCTTACATGATCTAAGTTCATAAGGAAGTTCATTCCAGAACTTCGGGCCTGCTACTGATAGCGCCCTTCCCCCTTGTCTTGTCTTTCAGAACCAGGGAACAACTAACAATTAACGATCTCCAGATCTCAGAGATCTTGAGGGGATGTAAGGACTAAATTTTTGTGATAGGTAATGGGGACCATTACCCGTGATGCACTTGTGGATGATGCAACAAGTTTTAAACAGCACTCTCTGTTTCACTGTGAGCCAGTGGAGTTTATTTAGTAGTTGTTTAGAGGGAGTGCGAGCCGGGGCATTGAGAACAAGGCGGGCAGCCGTGTTCTGCACCACTTGCTGTCTGGCCGTAATCCCCTCATTGACGGCTAGCAGCAAACCATTACAATAGTCCAGTCTACTCAACACGAGCGACTGAACTAAAGTTTTCCTGGTGTTATCAGGTAGCAGGGGAAATACCCTTCGGAGAAGCCCAATTACATGGAGGCAGGAGCTTACCACTTGATTAGCATGATGTTTAAGGTTGAGCTCCTGGTCCAGTTTAACTCCTAGATCTTTCACAGCCACTTTGGGTTCGGGGACTGGGCCTAGGTCTTGAGGCCACCAGTCAGGAGTCCACAAACGTTTGGCTTCCCCAAAGAGCATCACCTCAGTCTTAGAGACGTTGCACTGGAGAAAGTTTGCTGCCATCCAGTGTGCCACTTCTTTCATCCCTTGGGAAAAGGAGCTACGTACTTCCGGAGTCATGGTTTTAAACGGAAAGAGGAGTTGGGTATCGTCTGCATACGATACGGGAATGAACCCGTGGGATCTCATGATGTTAGCTAGGGGTGCCACGTAGATGTTAAATAACGTTGGGCTCAAGCAGGAGCCCTGTGGCACCCCCTTAGAGATCTCCACCTCCTCAGACTGGTAGGGACCCAGTATGACTCTTTGGGTACGTTCGGTGAAAAAACTCCTTAACCAGGCCAGCGCCTTGCCTCCCAGACCGATGTCAGCTAGTCTAGAGGTCATGATCTCATGTGACACAGTGTCAAACGCCGCTGACAGATCTAAAAGCACCAGGACAATGGAGTAACCCTTATCCTGTAGCATATGAAGATCGTCAGCGACGGACAGCGAGGCGGTCTCAGTGCTGTGCCTTGGCCTAAACCCTGATTAGGATGGATCCAGTCCCCCCCGTACTTTCAATATATTTAGATAAGTGCTGGTTTACAAACTTCTCAGTAAGCTTCCCTAAGAAAGGGAGGAGAGAGATGGGTCTCAAGTTTGTCAGGTCGGTCCACGGAATGGAATTGTTTTTCCGCAGAGGCCGTACCAGAGCATGCTTCCAGTCAAGGGGAACTACCCTGTACTCAAGGATAGATTAACGACCTGCTGAATTCCAACACCCAGATCGTCACTCAAGAGTGACATGACCCGTGCTGGAATAATATCTGAAGGGCACCCACTTTTTATTTGAGTGATTAGAATGGTTATCTCCTTCAAAGATATAGGTGGGAATTCAATAAGTCTGTTAGCCTTGTTATCTGCTATACTGAGGTGTGGATGAACCAGACTGTCAACAGTTCCAATGTTGTTGGGGATGGTTTTTGAGGTCAGGATCTTAGTATAGATACCTTCAATTTTTCTAACAAAGAACTGTGAGATGTTATTGCAGAGTTCCTGGGACTCAATCCCCTCAGTTTCACATGCTATGAGCTTAATAAACGTTTGTAAAATTTGATAGAGAACTTTAGCATTTTTCCCAGCTGCTGATAATTGGGCTGCTATATGATGTTTCCGTGCAGACCGAATAGCTTTATGGTAGCTTTTTAGGGAGATATTGTAGTTATCTCTATCCTCAGCCTTGCGTGTGACTCTCCATCGTTTTTCTAACTTCCTCGCAGTTAGCTTTAGTTGTCTGAGATCGTCCGTAAACCAGACTTCTTGTTTAGGGGCAGGCCGTGGTTTATAAGTCCTAAGAGGGACAACATGATTTATAGTTGTGATTACAGCTTCATTAAACCTGGCTAACGCAGTGGTGGCGTTGTCGTCACATTCAGCCCAGTTGGGTTCTATATATTTCCCCCTAAAACTCTCGGGTGTTAGTTTGTTCCAGGGTCTTCTGACATCCGCCATAGTCCTCTGAATGCCATTTACCCTCTGGTTAGAACGAGTATGGAACTCTATGATGGAGTGGTCAGTCCAGTCCACTTGAATGGGGGGCAGACATTTAATCACTGAAGAAGTATAAAGCACAAGATCTAGTGTATGGCCAGCTATATGTGTGGGTCCCTGATTCATTTGGTTAAAACCAAGTGTGGCCAAATCCGCCAATAATGTCTGTGCCTCCACGCAAGTATCTATTTCGCTACGGACATTAAAATCCCCTACCAGAATAAAATCTGAGTTCACCTGCATATGGGGAGCTAAAGCTTCAACAAGATGGATGGAGAAATTTCCCGGAGGACCAGGGGGTCGATAGACCAAAGCTCCCTTCCTGGTCTCCCTAGAACTAGGGTTAATAGTGAAAATTAGGAGCTCCATTTGTGGGTTGCACACCGTCTCGGTAACCACCACCTCCATTTCCTGTCTGAAAACAATGGCTAGCCCACCTCCAGTTTTAATAGGGCGGTCCATCCTGACCATTTTATATCCTGACGGCACCCCCAGTGTAATAGCCGGAACAGTGTGGGGCTTAAGCCAAGTCTCAGTTAGAAAACAAAGATGTGGGTTCTCTGATGTTAGGAGATCCCAGACCTGAGTGGAATGAGTAACCAAGGAGCGAACATTACACAGTAGGCTCTTACAATTTAAAAGAGCATCGTTTGATGGGCTGATAGTTGACTTTATAGGGTCTTTAGCAGTGACAGATAAAGTAGATGTTAACTGACACGGGGTAATTACCGCGCTTATGGTAAATTGTGTTAGGCATTCCCTGCAGGTAAACGGTCCCTCCAAGTTACTCCCTACCTTGTGGGAGCACAGAGTAGTAACATCCCTGCCCATATCCATTAGGGTCTGGCTGGTGTACGAGGGAGCTAGACGCCGGAATGACTCAGAGCACATGGTGGTATCCGCCATAGCCCCCTGCCCCTAGCCCCGTCCTGTCGCGGACGGGCGCAGACGGGCTGGTCTTTGGCTCGTCTTAGGTGCAGACTTAGGCGCCACACTGCGCGTCAACACTGCGCGTTGAGCCGACGAGTTGCTTTATTGAGTCTGGGAGAGCTAGAGCGCTAACTGCTCGCCTCCCTGGATGTTCCTGGCTCTGCCCCGCCTTCCGCACCCGTGATTGGCTTGAGGGTCGGACTGGGCGTGCAGGCACAGGTCGAACAACAACAGGAGCTGGTCCCTCAGTGCGTGTGGGTAAGCGGAATTATTTTCACAATGTGCAACTAGTAGTCAGTTTTCACACAAACAGGCAATTATTCCCCTTTTTAAAGCGCTGCTCCAAATGGCAGAGTAAAAATATTCACAGGCTCACGGAGCTGGTTTTCAGCAGTAAAAACAATTAAAACAATAGCGAGCAACAATGCTTTGAGAATGGCGCCAAGCGGGTTCAGGGAAAGCTGCCACCGTCCCCCTTACCGCATGGCCCACAGCTGTCTGTATCTCATGGCGGAGGGGTATATATATCACAAAAGCCAGCATGGCACACAGCTGACTGTATCTCATGGCGGAGGGGTATACTAAATATATCACATGGGCCGGCATGTCACACAGCTGTCTGTATATCATGGCGGAGGGGTATACATATCACACGAGCCAGCATGGCACACTGCTGACTGTATCTCATGGGAGATGGGGTGTATATATCACACGAGCCAGCATGGCACACAGCTGTCTGTATCTCATGGCGGAGGGGTATATATATCACAAAAGCCAGCATGGCACACAGCTGACTGTATCTCATGGCGGAGGGGTATACTAAATATATCACATGGGCCGGCATGTCACACAGCTGTCTGTATATCATGGCGGAGGGGTATACATATCACACGACCCAGCATGGCACACTGCTGACTGTATCTCATGGGAGATGGGGTGTATATATCACACGAGCCAGCATGGCACACAGCTGTCTGTATCTCATGGCAGATGGGGTATATATATCACATGAGCCGATATGGTACACAGCTGTCTGTATCTCATGGAAGGAGGGGTATATATATCACACGAGCCAGCATGGCACACAGCTGTCTGTATCTCATGGGAGGAGGGATATATATATATCACATGAGCCAGCATGGAACACAGCTGTCTGTATCTGATGGGAGGTGCGGTATATATATCACATGAGCTGGCATGATGCACAGCTGTCTGTATTTCATGGGAGGAGGGATATATATATCACACAATCCGCCATGGTGCACAGCTCTCTGTATCTCATGGCGGAGGGGTATATATATCACACGAGCCGGCATGACACACACCTGTCTGTATCTCATGGCAGAGGGTATATATACCACATGAGCCGGCATGGCACACAGCAGTCTGTATCTCATGGGAGGAGGGGTATATATATATCACATGAGCCGGCATGGCACACAGCTGTCTGTATCTCATGGGAGGAGCGGTATATATATCACTTGAGCTGGCGAGGCACACAGCTGTCTGTATCTCATGGGAGATGGGGTATATATATCACACGAGCCAGCATGGCACACAGCTGTCTGTATCTCATGGAAGGAGGGGTATATATATCACATGAGCCGGCATGGCACACAGCTGTCTGTATCTGATGGGAGGAGGGATACATATATCACATGAGTCGGTATGGTACACAGCTGTCGGTATCTCATGAGAGGAGGGGTATATATATCACACGAGCCGGCACGGCGCACAGCTGTCTGTATCTCATGGCGGAGGGGTACATATATCACACGAGGCGGCATGGCACACAGCTGTCTGTATCTCTTGGGAGGAGGAGTTTATATATCACACGAGCCGGCAGGGAACACAGCTGTCTATATCTCATGGGAGGAGGTATATATATATATCACACGAGCTGGCATGGTACACAGTTGTCTGTATCTCGTGGGATGATGGGTTTATATATATATATATCACACAAGCCGGCATGACACACAGCTGTCTGTATCTCATAGGAGGAGGGGTGTATATATATCACACAAGCCAGCATGGCACACAGCTGTCTGTATCTCATGGGAGATGGGGTATATATATCACACAAGCCAGCATGGCACACAGCTGTCTGTATCTCATGGGAGATGGGGTATATATATCACATGAGCCGGCATGGTACACAGCTGTCTGTTTCTCATGGGAGATGGGGTATATATATCACACGAGCTGGCATGGTACACAGTTGTCTGTATCTCGTGGGAGGATGGGTTTATATATATATATATATCACACAAGCCGGCATGACACACAGCTGTCTGTATCTCATAGGAGGAGGGGTGTATATATATCACACAAGCCAGCATGGCACACAGCTGTCTGTATCTCATGGGAGATGGGGTATATATATCACACAAGCCAGCATGGCACACAGCTGTCTGTATCTCATGGGAGATGGGGTATATATATCACATGAGCCGGCATGGTACACAGCTGTCTGTATCTCATGGGAGGAGAGTATATATATATATATATATCACATGAGCCGGCATGGCACACAGCTGTCTGTATCTGATGGGAGGAGTGGTATATATATCACATGAGCCGGCATGGTACACAGCTGTCTGTATCTTATGGAAGGAGGGAGGCCGGTGCGTGTATATGACATGGGTAAGCTGAGCACTCAACTGTCTATATGTCATAGAGGTGCGACAGCCAACACGTTTGCAATCTTCCCAGCACTCCTCGATCGCCCAAAGCTGAAGCCAGCAGGCTCTGGGTGAAGGAAAGAGTCCTTTTTACAGTTTTGGCAATTGAGCACTTAGCCGTCTATAAGATCAGCCTAAGATACCTACTTAAAAGAATGACCCTATACTGCCCTAAAAGATCTTGTTGCTTGGATATGAATTTACCTTGAAAAAATGAAAAGACAAGAGGCGTTTGGCCAAAGAGGAACAAGTTGGTTTAATTAAATGCAGCCCTCGGGGGAGCATCGACAGAGTTGCGTCTGAAGATAGTCTCAATGTACTGAAGATTTGGACGACCATACATGCAGTTCCTGGGGTACAATAAAAGGATTTTGAATTCTTGGAAAACATGGAGATCCGGGCCTTGGTCATAATCCCTAAATACAACCACCTAATAAGGGGGACACAGGTGGCTCTCGATCGCGGGGAGAGCTAGTGTAGGCCAGTGTGTATGCGTCCAGATGTCCGACATGGGGAATGCGTGATCACTACGTGTGGTGTGCCTGCTGTGTCCAAATTGGCTGAGTGATCCTGACTACATGTGGTGTCTAACTCTGTGGTATTTTGGGAACGTGTGCCTTTCGATAAACGTAATTATTGGGGCCAATTTCTTTGGACCTGTTTGTGATGTAGATGAACACTGTAAGGGTGCATACAAACCATCATAAACACCCCAAGGGTGAACCTAAACTTCATAAACACCCCAACGGTGAACCTAACCTTCAAAAACACCCGAAATGTGCATCTAACAGAACAACCCCGGGGTGAATCTAAACGTTGTAAACACGCCAAGGGTGACTCTAACCATTGTAAACACCCCAGGGTAAATCTAACAATCACAAACACCCTATGGGGGCATTTAATTATTATAAACACCCAAAAGGTCGACTCTAACCATCACATACACCCCAAGGTGCATCTAACAATCATAAAAACCCCATGGGTGAATCTACCCATCATAAACACCCCATGGGTGAATCTTCCCATCATAAACACCCCAAGGATGAATCAAACCATCGTAAACACCCCAATGATGAATCTAACCATCGTAAACACCCCAAGGGTGAATCTACTCAACATAAACAATCCAGGGGTGAATCTAACCATCGTAAACACCCCAAGGGTGAATCTAACCATTGTAAACACCCCAAGGGTGAATCTAACCATCATAAACACCCCAAGGGTGAATCTACTCATGATAAACGCTCCAGGGGTGAATCTAACCATCGTAAACACCCCAAGGGTGAATCTAACCATTGTAAACACCCCAAGGGTGAATCTAACCATCATAAACACCCCAAGGGTGAATCTACTCATGATAAACGCTCCAGGGGTGAATCTAACCATCGTAAACACCCCAAGGGTGACTCTACTCATCATAAACGCTCCAGGGGTGAATATAACCATCGTAAACACCCCAAGGGTGAATCTAACCATTGTAAACACCCCAAGGGTGAATCTAACCATCATAAACACCCCAAGGGTGAATCTACTCATGATAAACGCTCCAGGGGTGAATCTAACCATCGTAAACACCCCAAGGGTGAATCTACCCATCATAAACACCCCATGGGTGGATCGAACCATCGTAAACACCTCAAGGGTGAATCTACCCATCATAAACACCCCATGGGTGAATCGAACCATCGTAAACACCCCTAGGGTGAATCTACCCATCATAAACACCCCATGGGTGGATCGAACCATCGTAAACACCCCAAGGGTGAATCTACCCATCATAAACACCCCCTGGGTGGATCGAAGCATCGCAAACACCCCAAGGGTGAATCTACCAATCATAAACAATCCATGGGTGAATCGAACCATCGTAAACAGCCCAAGGGTGAATCTACCCATCATAAACACCCCATGGGTGAATCTACCCATCATAAACAGCCCAAGGGTGAATCTACCCATCATAAACACCCCATGGGTGAATCTACCCATCATAAACAATCCATGGGGTGAATCTAACCATCATAAACAATCCATGGGTGAATCGAACCATCGTAAACAGCCCAAGGGTGAATCTACCCATCATAAACACCCCATGGGTGAATCTACCCATCATAAACAGCCCAAGGGTGAATCTACCCATCATAAACACCCCATGGGTGAATCTACCCATCATAAACACCCCAAGGGTGAATCTACCCATCATAAACAATCCATGGGGTGAATCTAACCATCATAAACAATCCATGGGTGAATCGAACCATCGTAAACACCCCAAGGGTGAATCTACCCATCATAAACAATCCATGGGTGAATCTACCCATCATAAACAATCCATGGGTGAATCAAACCATCGTAAACAGCCCATGGGTGAATCTACCCATCATAAACACCCCATGGGTGAATCTACCCATCATAAACAGCCCAAGGGTGAATCTACCCATCATAAACACCCCATGGGTGAATCTACCCATCATAAACACCCCATGGGTGAATCTACCCATCATAAACAGCCCAAGGGTGAATCTACCCATCATAAACACCCCATGGGTGAATCTACCCATCATAAACACCCCATGGGTGAATCTACCCATCATAAACACCCCATGGGTGAATCTACCCATCATAAACACCCCATGGGTGAATCTACCCATCATAAACACCCCATGGATGGATCGAACCATCATAAACACCCCAAGGGTGAATCTACCCATCATAAACAATCCATGGGGTGAATCTAACCATCATAAACAATCCATGGGTGAATCGAACCATCGTAAACACCCCAAGGGTGAATCTACCCATCATAAACAATCCATGGGGTGAATCTAACCATCATAAACACCCCATGGGTGAATCTACCCATCATAAACACCCCATGGGTGAATCTACCCATCATAAACACCCCAAGGGTGAATCTACCCATCGTAAACAATCCATGGGGTGAATCTAACCATCATAAACAATCCATGGGTGAATCGAACCATCGTAAACACCCCAAGGGTGAATCTACCCATCGTAAACAATCCATGGGGTGAATCTAACCATCATAAACAATCCATGGGTGAATCGAACCATCGTAAACACCCCAAGGGTGAATCTACCCATCATAAACAATCCATGGGTGAATCTACCCATCATAAACAATCCATGGGTGAATCGAACCATCGTAAACAGCCCATGGGTGAATCTACCCATCATAAACACCCCATGGGTGAATCTACCCATCATAAACAGCCCAAGGGTGAATCTACCCATCATAAACACCCCATGGGTGAATCTACCCATCATAAACACCCCATGGGTGAATCTACCCATCATAAACACCCCATGGGTGAATCTACCCATCATAAACACCCCATGGGTGAATCTACCCATCATAAACACCCCATGGATGGATCGAACCATCATAAACACCCCAAGGGTGAATCTGCCCATCATAAACAATCCATGGGTGAATCGAACCATCGTAAACACCCCAAGGGTGAATCTACCCATCATAAACAATCCATGGGGTGAATCTACCCATCATAAACAATCCATGGGGTGAATCTAACCATCATAAACAATCCATGGGGTGAATCTAACCATCATAAACAATCCATGGGTGAATCGAACCATCGTAAACAGCCCATGGGTGAATCTACCCATCATAAACACCCCATGGGTGAATCTACCCATCATAAACACCCCATGGGTGAATCTACCCATCATAAACACCCCAAGGGTGAACCTTGCAGTCATAAGCATCATAAGGATGCATCTAACTATCATAAACACCCCAAGTGTGGAGAGGAGTTGACCTAACGGCTAGGGCGGTCGACCTCGAATCTGGGTTTGAGTCTCGGCAATGACGCTGAACATCCTGCGATTCTGGGCAAATTACTTAATCTCCCGGCGCCCAACAAAAGTGAATGTGTCTTCATGTAACGCAACTGGTGCTATGTAAAGTGATCTGATACCCGGTACCTTCGTGTAAATGTAAATGTAAATGTAGGTGTACTTATATAGCGCAAACCTGTCACCCAAAGGGCATCCTGGCGCTTGCTTAGGGAACCCGTCCTGGTATTCCCCTGTGAGAAACCCCGGCAGGGTGTCCACAAGGTGAAAGTCAGGCATCCCGCCGCGAGGGGCCGTTGTGGAGATTAAGCAAGCTATTGCCCAGAGTCGCAGAGTGTGAACCCTTGAGTCGAGGAGGCACCGGAGCGAGAATTATCGAGTCCGTGGAATTTTTAGCCCAAGACCCACTGAGGCGGGGAATTGAACCCTGGTCCAGGACCAATCTCAGCTTCCGGGTCTGCCGCCTCTAACCACTGAGCCCCTGAGCCCCTGAGTCAAGTTCGCTCTATATATAACTCTGTAAAAAAATGTGCATCTAACCACCCTGCCGAGTATACATCCAATTTTCCATTTCCCATCATTCTTTGCGTTCGGTTCCAAATGCAACACACATACACATCAAACACGTTCCTTGTGCTTCATGTCTGACACGAAGCAGCCAGAGTGATCAACATACATGACGCTCGCGCCGTTCATGCGTTCGTCGTTCAAGGCGGCAACCTCCGGCACACAAAGCTATTCTAGAAAAGCAGCTCGAATAAAGGCGATGAAAATGTCAGCAAGACACCCAGGCGGGGAGGGCAAAGTTCAACTGTCTGTCGTCTGGTGCGCACATTGCAGGGTCCTTCTGAATTTAATTTCAAGAGGCGCGAGGAGGCAGGAGCAAACATGTGATGTCATCCGGGCTCTTGGGTGGAGGGGGGAGGGGCAGAAGGAGAGAGTACATTTGTCCTGCGAGAGGTGATGACGTGGGCCCCAATTCTAAAAGCGTCCCGTGCCCCCCTTTAAGGAGGTAAATACAGTCATAACTGGAGTAGAGACTAAAGCCTCAGACGCAACAGGCCCCGGTGCCACTGCACCTGCTGCACTATTCGAGTCAGGCAAGGTGGGAGTGAGAGAAAGCTGCAAGCACCCCCTGAACCTGCAGTAGGGACCCCCTGAACTGTGTGCTGCTGCCTGGGAGACATCAACCACCAGAGTGCGGCCCGGGAGGCCTCTGGGAGTTGTAGTCCTAAGCAGGCAGCCTCCCAGCGAGAGGAACGTGTCTGAGGAGTACAAGCTCTGAAAACAGCGGGTGAACCACGAGCCGTGGCACCGAGTTGAGGACTCTTTGGCGGATGCACACATGTTCACACGCATCATTCACACTGAGAAAAGACAGTCCCTAAAGTGGGCGGACCCATTGCACCATGCAGGATGCTATGGTGGTGATAGGTGCTGGAAGTAGGGGTGTGGTGGTGCTCAAGCACCCCCCAAAATAACCAGACTGGAGTTCAGAAGGCGAATGGGCAATAAAGAGGCCTTTACATTTTTTTTATCTTGTCACAGAGGTCAAACGTCAGTCTATGGGGCATATTTTCAAGGGCATTATCTCTGCTTTTTGGCTTTAAAAGCCCAAAAAGTGGAGATAATATTTTCGCCCTATTTACAAGGCGGTGCTAACATGCATTAGCGCATGTTAGCAGACGTTTTTCCGACGCCTCGCTCTGTATCTCTAATGAGAGGTAAAGTGGGCGTCACTGGGCGTACCCCTCACGGAATACCATCGCTATGTGCACATCGCAATATTTACAAGGCGGCCCAAAACATGGTTAGCGATTTTAAAATCCGATATAACCACGATTATCGCAGAAAACTAACGTCTCCTGAAAACCTGACTTACCTGCATTATCCAATGGCAGTTGTATCGTCACGCTGAGTACACCCTGGCCTATCAACAATGTTTTCGCCACTCCTATTTTTACTGGATTTCTGGCGATATCCCCTTCTGGCGATATCCCCTCCTACAACGCCGGTATCGCTGGAATTTTATCGCCCTGGAGAAACGCGTTGTTAATAACACGCTAACCGGGCGATAAATTCCAGCGATAGCTGGCGATAAAAAAGCGCTAAGCGTGCTTGGCGATATTTATCGCCGTCTGTTGCTGATATGCCCCTATGTCATTTGACAAACTGTTGTTATTCTCCTAAGAGGGAGATTCTTTTATTGTAACGAACCCCTGAAGAAGGGCTTATGAACAGCCCGAAATGCATTGGGTATAACATGATTTGCTACCTAGGATGTTTTTATGTGTTTTGGCGTGACCAGAAAAAGGCTCGGATGAGCATATCTGGATCATGAGAAGCAGTAAAACTCATAAGCTTTTCACGTGTGAATGAAACGAAGAAAATAAACGAAACTGAACAAACATGTTGGAGTACGGTGATTAATTTTCGTCGAAGATTGGAAAATTGTGACCAAAATAGTGGGATAACCCAAATTTAAAGCTGTGCACCTGGTTTAGGAGTGAAACTTCGCTCCTTCTATTCATGAAGTTCCAACACCACTGCCAGCGGATGGAACCAAAATGCAAATTACATTTCAACAGACCAATGGATGAAGAGGGCGGACCTATAGTATGCATACCTTGACTACGAGATGCATGCTAAGGCGGTAAGTTTTTCAGTGTGACGCATCTATACGAACGTACAAAATTCATATTCTGAATGGTCTTGTTGAATTAATTGTTGTGTACTCTCCTTTGAACTTTAATAAAAAAGCGAAACTAGAAAACAAAGAGCAGAATAAAATGTGATTACATGATCTTAGACACTTAGGGAACGGTGTCTAAGAGTGACAAAAATGGCACGAGAGTGCATATATAGAAACATAATGTGTATTGTAAAGTTCACGTTGACCCAGAAGGGCACCTTGGTGCTGAATAAAAGATGTTATTGTTACCCAACACAATGGCACTCATTTTATTGACCTCAGAAGGATGAAAGGCTGAGTGAACCTGCCAGGATTTGAACCTATGGCCACGAGGTCAAACACAGGCCCCTACAGCGGAGGCATTAGTCCACTGAGCCGCCAGACTCAACAAACAGACAGTGGGGAGTGCAATGCTTAATTGATGCCAGCCACTGCTAGCATCAACAGTCTGTATTCTGCCCGTATTTATTTCACAACCGATGCCCCTCTAGACAGAAACCCGCCATGTGCCACCTCGGTCCTGGTCAGTGGTCGAAGTGGGCGGGATCGGAAGGGCACGGCGTGCCCCTACTTCTTTTACTAAAAAGATTCCGTTCCCCCTACTTTTTCGTTTCAAAATTATGTCCCAGGCGGGCAGAAATAGCAAAGGCATTCAGATAAGGCTCCGCTTGCTTTCGCGGACGTTCGGGGATGGGCAGAGAAGGAAAAGGACTCTGTCTCTTCCTTACTGCCCAGTAAAGAAACAAACAATGTGCTCTTCTTTTCTGTGCTGGCAGCGCCCCCCCCCCTCTCTTCCTATTATTCCCTCTCTTTCTGTCTTGCTCTTCACTTAACGATTCACAGCCTCTCTTTCCTTCTTTCATTTAGTTGCTTCCCTGGGAAATGGATCCAAAAAAGAAAAACACTCTCATCTGACATTTTTCTATTCTAAAGTGCAGCCTCAGGATGGAGAGAAATAAAAGGTTTTAAATATGAAAAATAAATACGTAACTGAATAAAACAAGACAGAGTGGTTGCAAAGGGGCCACATTGGTTTTATTCACATCCAAACACATCAGCCACACTTTACAGACTTTGCAGTGAAGCGCTACTTCTGTTTTCTCCTCTTTCTTTGAACAGCATTGTTGTTCCCAGGTGGGGAAGTGCACCATTCCTGGATGTATTGCAACACCTGGTTGATGGGTGGATTGGAAAACAAAACGTGTACCATGGCTTTGTGTTACGGATGTCGTCTTTTTAAACCATACTGCTTACGTTTTGTAAGGATATAAGCAATGGACAACTGTTCCCTTCAAGGCCCTGTAGTCATGGCCTTAACATTTCAGGTAAAACCACTCGCTGATTTCTGAATAGTGAGTGGGAGATCGTTAAGGTAACCATGTTGTTTCTGCTTACATTTCACATGCTTTACTTAATCTTGCATTCCCTATGTGTGTTTGCTTTTACTTTTATTTTTTAGGCAGCATATTACTCTTATTAAGTGCATAAATTGAATTGAGCCACATCCAAGTGTTTATAGCGGGCACAATTAGGTTGTAGCTGAAGGCAGTGCAGGTTTCTCTCAGTGGGGCAGTATGGTGTTCAGTGGGGGAGAGGATGTGGCACTATGGCCAGAGCTGTCAAATTTGGAACTGGGGAACCGGGTTCAACCTTCATGACCACTCTGGTCCCATGCTAGACCTTAGAAGGCCCCACTAGACCTTAGAAGGCTTGAAGTCTTAGCACAAGCAGGTGGACCCTAGTGGTGTCAATTGTGGGTCAACCGTGAAGGCCTGTCCTCCACAATCCATACTGAAATTCATCTCCAGTCTTGCGGGCAGGCCTACGAAGCAGCACACCCTAGAGTAACAGTGATCCAGTCACTGTGACTCTGTCACTGAGGTCACATGAACCTTGAGCAGGTTAGGGCGGTGCCAACGGTGTGACCCCACTGGGTACCTATTTCGGGTGGGTGCATAGTGTTTGCAAGTATATTATGGTTTAGAAAAAAAACAACTTGCTGCCTCCTTCCTGGCCTCCAGCAGTTGTCAGCAACAATAAAAATGTCATGATAACTCCGGTGATTAATGTTCTTCTTAGGGGGAGATCAGAGTTTTGTCAAGGTGAAGGGTTGACTCCTGGAAAGGCAGCACAGAGGGGTAATGTGCCTGCTGCAAAGAACATGTACCATGCAGATCACAAAGTGCACATAATGTTAACTAGGTTAGTAGGTTACTGCTTTTGTCAGAGAGATCCTTTTGTTACTTGCAGTTTATAAGTTAACATCCTAACATAGAACAGTGAGCTATTAAACTATACTGCCTACTAGTATGGTTGTCATGTGGCTTCTACACCTTGTAGTCCTTTGTCTTATGTAACATTTCCTAAACAGAGTTTTACACATGTATAAATGTCTCTGTGTAGTGTGTGTGATGTAAAGTGCTCTGACACCGTGCACTGGTATGAGTGGCGCTGTAAATCAAATTAAATGCATCTGAGAAAGAGTGTGGTTATGGAGACTTTAGGGGGGCTGTTAAAGGGTGGTAGTGAGGGAGTCCGAGGCGTATGTGATCATTGGGGGCACCAACAAACATTGTTGCACAGGGCGCCCCCCACTAAAGCTGGCTCTGCCCTCGAGGCCAGACCACCTCACCCATTGGTACCTCCATTGGGCTTGTCTCAGCACTAGTACCTGCAACTCACCAAGGATCGGCAATGCAGGATTCACACGCACACCAAACTAAGTTTGCAAACTTCACAGTCTCTCTGCTTCATGCACAAGCACTTTTAACATGTGCTGCCTGCTCTGGCGCCACTGGAATTATGTAGCAATGGGGGACAAAACGATGCCGCAGTGTTTACTAAATTATGCAACACAAAAAAAGGCTGCAGCGTCATGCAATATATTTTATTATACTTTATTATTTAGACATTTTTACACATGTTGTAATTGTAATTGTATTTGTGCTTATATAGCGCTACTGCCACCCTACGGGTATCCTGGCGCTCAGATATATATTAAGTCTCTGCAAAGATTCTGCCTCATTAGTACCAATATAACATACAAATGCAGCAGTGCGAAAGGTGATCAGTCAACGTTTGCAAATGGCCGTCTACTTTGCAGTAACTCAAGGTATGTTTTTTAGTAACTTTTTATCCGTTTGAGCTACAAAAATGATTAGTTAAAACTGTAAGATTATGCAGTGGATGATGTATTATGTGGCAAATATGGCAGAGCCATAATTATATAGAAAACATTTGCAAACTAGGATATTTTGCCATTCATGTTTGAATTGCTCTTGTGGAAGAAGGGAGGAGAAGTGCTAATGAGAGAAACTGCATGGCTCGGAGACAAATGGCTTGTGATTCCACTTTTTAAGCTTATTTGGGACATTGTGGGATTGGAAATATATCCCACTTTGTGAATGTATTTAAATGCCAATAACTCCTATTAAACCCCAAATAATCAAGTGTATCCATTGGTTGAATTAAATAACACAATAAGCTGTAACTGGTCGGTGAGATGCCAAACAAATACTAAAAATTGGGATGTTTTGTGCATTCTGGCCACACCTCTGACTCCGCCCACTGAGCCAATTCTTGGGTTATCCCCGCCCTCGGAGTCTCCGCCCACAGTTCCCCTACTTCGACCACTGGTCCTGGTCCAATAAACAGTGCAGCCCGAACCGCGAGGCCAGGTACCCTCTAGAGGGAAACGCAAGCACCCTCAGACATATGTGGGGCACTCTCAGTTATAACCGGCTCAGTGGGTTCTTACAGACAGAGAAAACACATCTGCTAGTCTGGTATGTGTAAATCGTGTGGCAATGAAAGACACTTTATGTGGCACCGGACGTCAAATTATGCGGCATAGTATGTGACTTATGGCAAATTCTGTGGCATTTTCTATGTAGCTAATTTGGCATTAGAATATCGTGATAGAAAAGGGGTCCTGGTGCTGTCAATTATTAATTCTGGCTTTCGTGACAGGGCGGGTGTAACTGCAGGGACAGGAAGAGGCAATATGCGGGTCTTGGTGGTTGCAAGGTTTATTTTGGCTAACAGAGAGTCAGTACATGTTTTACGTAGGACTCCTCGGCGGGGGGACCGGCTTCTCTCTCTCCGGGACTTTCGCCTCGAGGCTTCTCCTTCGGTCCGGCTGGGGCTCCGCCTTCTGCTGGGCTCCGGAGGCTCCGTTCTGAGCGCTCTCGCCATAGCCAGGGTACATGCAGGAAAAGAGAGGACACGTAAGGATTGTACTTCACTTAAGCACACCAGGTCTTACACTATTCAGGGAACGGGGAAGTGAGGGATACACACTGTGCTCTGAGTAACGGGGAGAGTGCTCGTGTCTTTTACAGATACGGGGCGGATACCACACTGGATACAAGTCTCTGCTTGTTAGGGAGACCCCTGAGCGTGAGGATTCAGTTAGAGTCGGGCTGAGCAGCAAGTGAGCTGCTCCTGGTGGGGTCCCCCTATGATACTTACCATCTGATGAATAAAGCATCCTTCTAATGCTACACCTTGTCTACATTCATCATTTATTCATCTTATTACATTTGGCGACGATCCAGAAGAACCCTCCTGTGCTGCCTTAAAGAAACTGAAATCTAAGATGGACTAAGGTAAAGCACCTGCTTTGAAACAGTATTTACGTATTTGAGAGTCTGACACCTGGGACCCCACCAGTGACCTCCATCTGTCGCCCGCTGAAGTGTGTCAGGACTCAAAGTTTTTATGCGAACTTGCCCTTACAGTTTGCCGATGGCTGCCTTCAGATCTATCAGAGCTATTTGAGGAGAAGAAGTACTCAATGGTCATAGTGGCTGAAAACGATCTTCATATTTGGACAGGTCAGTGAGCTGGGTGATTTACTCTGGAGTTAATGGTTGACAGCTACCTGCCTTTCATCGAGCATAGAATGAAATCGGTTAACTATGCGTAATCAGTGACCTCCTAGTAGCATGAGGATCAAACGTCAATCTGCTCACAATTAAACTTTCAGCCTTCAGACAAACATATGAAGAGATCGTTTATTCATATTTAAACATTGAATTTCTGGGGCTGACAGTGTGAGGATCAAGCACCATCTAGTGAATTTTTCTGAGTACTTCGCCCTGCTTAATATAGAGGTTTATTCGTCACTTTTATCTGTTCAGTGACAACAAGATCGGTGTTCGGAAGTCATTGCCGTCTAATACAGGTCAGACTGTGTTTTAATTCATACTTAGATGGTTTTAATATTATTGATGGGCTCATCCTCAGCGTCGTGGGAATTTGGCAGTTGCAGGCATGTATCATGCGTCATTCGAATTAACCACGAGACTCATTCTTACCTCGAGCCTCCGTCTCATGAGCTGGCGTCGTCACAAGAGTCTCTACTCTCTACACAGTCCATATCGACGTGGTTGGAGTCCGTAAGAGCACGCACCTGCCGTGAGCCACACGGTCTAAGCGTCACAAGGCGTGATGCCTGCTTCAGTGTCTTTCCATTTCCACGGGTTTGCTTACCACTTATTTTGGTGTTTACATGACGCTCTGCCCATTTTGGAAATATCGAGTGTCTCCTCATTACATTGTGAAAGGAAACCCTTATCGTGGAGTCCACTTTATTGGTGAGAATTGATCGGGGTTTAGAAGGAACTCACATCTTATTTAAAATGTATTTCCTCATTGACACAATGGACCATTCTCAACTATCTACACATCGCATGACCTACTAGAAATGCCAAGGTAGAAGATTTGTTCACAGAACTTTCTTCTTTGACAAAGTTCTCGGGTGAGAGGGTTCGCTCACCGGGGGCTATCCTATTTGCTTTACTGTGTTTTTAGTTTAAAATTATTAGAGAGTTGGTAGTAATTTTCGTTTAAAAAAAAAAAAAAAAAAAAAAATCGAAAAGTTGAATTTACCTGTGTTGCATCTTCAGCAACACCATGCTTTTGGCTTATTTATGTAAAGAAAAGTGTAATGAATTTGCCTGTGTTGCGCAGTTTTGCTTTCAGCAACACCAAGCCTTTAGCTACTTTATTTACAAAAATGTAATGAATTTGCCTGTGTTGCACAGTTACGCTTTCAGCAGCACCATGCTTTTGGTTTATTTATTTAAAAAATGAAATGTGAATTTGCCTGTGTTGTGCAGTTTTGCTTGCAACAACACCAAGCCTTTAGCTACTTTATTTACAAAAATGTAATGAATTTGCCTGTGTTGCACAGTTACGCTTTCAGCAGCACCATGCTTTTGGTTTATTTATTTAAAAAATGAAATGTTGTGAATTTGCCTGTGTTGCGCAGTTTCGCTTTCAGCAACACCAAGCTTATAGCTTACTTGTAAAAAAAAAAAAAAAAAAAAAATGTAATGAATTTACCTGTGTTGCACAGTTTCGCTTTCAGCAACACCAAGCTTGGTAGCTTATTTAGTAAAAAAGAAAATGGTTTGGCCTGTGTCGCACTTACAGCAACACCGAGCTTTTTAAGCTTTATCTGCCACTGTTTATATTAACCATTTAATTTACTTGTGATAATTTATGCATATATTTACATAGGTGCTACAGTTTTATTTATAGGCTGTAGACTATACTATTCATAACTCATACATTAATCGAGTGTTTTGCTTCCAGGGAATGCATTTATATGTTATGGATTTGGCCAATCTATTTATTATCAATGCACTAAGCTTTGACTGTTTTTAGGGTAGTTACGTATGGGAGCTGGTCTCCATACACTTGTTTTTTATGCTTCAGTGTGGGTGATGCGCACACCTTTTTACACTGACTTCTCCCTGTTCAGTTTTGTGCTTAATGTTAGTATAGATTGTTGCCTACAGCTTCTTAATTCAGCCAGTAACAGAATTTTCATAATACGCATTCATTGCCTGTGTCATTTTAGTCATACTGGAAATGCCTCATAACTTATTAATGTAAGTTAATTAATTTAACTATATGATTATAGTTTATTTTATCAAGGTTCACATTGTCGTAGCCTTCGGCTACGTGGTCTTCCCGGCTTCATTTAGTTAAGGGGTTGCCACTTTTTCCTGTGTACGGGGATTTCCACTTTATGTGGATAGGTCACTTTGTGATATTCACTCTTTCGTGTATATATCACCTGCTGTGTCTCTACTTATTTTGTTTTAATTTATTGGGTTTAATTATCCACTGTGTGTAGATTCTACGGCTTCTGTAATTTTGTGACTGTATGTGTTTTATTCTTTTGGTTGTGGTTCATTATTCCACACCTTACCTTGTCTTCTTAATTAATGCAATGTATTTTCTTTTACGAATTATTGCATATTTCTTTTCCTTCACAGCCTGTGTTAGCAATTTTACACCAATGTTAATTCATGTTGTGAATGTACTTACAGAATTTTTGTTTCTGTTCAAAAGGGGGAAGGTGATGTAGTGGTCTAGTTCTTGCTGCTCAGCCATTAGTAGTATGAATGTTAGTGGAATGTTGGTGCGCGCATGAGTGGAGTGTTGGAATGCTTGTGTGTGAGCGTGAGGATTCAGTTAGAGTCGGGCTGAGCAGCAAGTGAGCTGCTCCTGGTGGGGTCCCCCTATGATACTTACCATCTGATGAATAAAGCATCCTTCTAATGCTACACCTTGTCTACATTCATCATTTATTCATCTTATTACAGCCACCATCCCAGGAAGCGATCACGTACCTCGAGGAGCCGTACCCCTCCTGGCGTACGGCTGGGCGGTGCGTGGGGTTGGCCTCCGGGCTCAGCTTGTTGTGTGGCTCCGCTTCTGGCTTGTCCGACGCTCTCAGCTGAGTCGGGGAAATCCTCCTCGGGTCCTCTTCTACGGCTCTCACTCCTCTTGACGTCCGCTCGGCTCTCTTCTCCTCCGCGCCTTTCTCCTCTCCTCCAGTTCTCCTCGCTGCTTCCCGCCTCTCCGCTCTCTGCCACACTGTCCGCTCCTCCGGTGTAGAAACACCCCGCCTGATCTGCCGCTCCGCCCTTATACAGGTGAGTCGACTCCTCCTCCATCCAGCTACCTGTCCATTTAAAGGGCCCCCAGTCGCCGTCATCTTCCTCGTCACACGAGTAAAACTCGGGTCTGGGACTTCCAAGGTGGTGTTCAGGCTGAGGAGAGAAAAGGGGGGGGTCGGACAGCGTTAGAGAGGACCCCCCTACGGGGCAAGACAGACGGACCCGGTTACAGCGGGATACCCACCTCATTGGCACTGATCTATTCTTTCAACTTCCAATAGAGAAATAGGTTGTGAAAAATAGATGCGAACATGCACTTGAGCCCAAAGCGTCTGTCTACGTTCATTCAGCACACCCCTGTTATGTTCTACAACTTTTCTTAAGCATTAGGTTGACTCTCTCACAAAACACAACCGGGGAAGCAATGGTTTTGACACAAAACAAACCCTGCAGACCATATACTACATTTTATAGGATCCATGACCTCAGAAGTTGAAAGTGAAGCGCCATGTTAGAGATTTTTCTAAAGTTTAGTCTCTGCAAATGGATGTATGTCATCATAACACATGCTTTTACTATGCATGACTTTACAACGCAGGTTTTACAACGCAAGTCGTTACAATGACTTGTGTTGGGGGGGCGCTGGATAGTGGAATAGTTTAATTTACTATTCCAACTCCAGTCCCTATGGATAGAAGGGAAGGTTTTGGATAGTAAATTAAACTATTCCCTATCCTGCAGTGCCCCCCAGCGCAATTCGTTGTAATGACTTTTGTTGTAAAACCTGCGTTGTAAAGGTACTGCGTAGTGAAAGTTGTGTCGTAAAGGATGTTTCCCCTGCAAATAACTATTGCTCAGTGGTCGAAGTGGGCGTGATATACTGGCTTCACAATCTTCCGTGTTATTTTTAAACAAGCATTTTCAATGCAATAGGTCTCACATTTAGTTTGAGGTATTGGCATTGTAAATGACAATGCCTTTTATTGATATTTTTTTTAAAACATAAATAAAAGGCATTGTCATTGTCAATAGCTTAAACTCTCGCAAATTCGAGACCTATTACATTGCAAATGCGTTTGGCACATGTGCTATAATAAAGTGCAACAGCAGGCAGGACAAATCTATTTGAGAAAATAGTGCTCGGAGGCTGTAATTAAAGCCTACCAAGTAACAATACACGTAATGGGGGTGTTGCCATGGGATGTTACAAAATGAGACAAGGAGGTACTAAGGAGAGACTACTGAGCATATTGACCAATGAACAGCCACGGTTTACAGTGGACAATGACACAAGCCAATGAGAAATATGGGCAGGGAGTGGGCGGAGCTTCGAGTCCCTACCTGAATACAGCATGCCCCGCAGAGCAGCGCATGCGCGGCCTAGGCTTGACCTAAAAACCACTGTCCCCATCTGGAGTTCTTTCAGACTGAAAGAGAAGAAGGGGTCACTGGTACTGTGAAGGGAGAGAAGGTGTAAGCCGCTAAAGAAGAAACGGGCTTCTCTCCAGGGTGCATGCTACCTGAATGCAATGCAAACGTGTGCAATTAGCTAATTAGCAAACCTAAAGGCTGCTTGGGAGCCAGTGTAGGCTTAATTTGATCAATTCATTTTAAGCTTCAAGGTGAGAAAGATTCATTCTTTTTGAGAAGTAATATATAGGTATCAGCGGAGTGCATTCTTCTAATATAAACGTACAAACAAGATGTGCACGCGGTGCAGTCCGATCACAATTACTAACAACCTACATTTTGAAAGCAGTTGTTTTAAATACAACATCTTCTTTGCACATTTTGCGGAAGCCTATCCTATACTGTGTGTAATACAATTTTAAGATAATGACTTGCATATTCACTGTGCTTTCAGTCGCAGGGGCCTCGTAGCACTATAAATACTCATCTCTATTCCTCACAATGCCAACCAGGATTCAAGACTGTGACTGTGTGTTTACGCGCACACACACACACGCGCACACACGCACACACGCGCAAACGCACACACGCACACACATGCACGCACACACACACACACACACACACACACACACCCACCCACACACACACACACCCACCCACACACACACACACGCATCCGTTGTGATCACATGGACGAACCGAGCTTGCATAACGCAGAAGAGTGCATTACCACTGATTATTTTAACTTTGTCTATTTTTTATCTAAGGGGTACGTGTTATATTTTTATATTTATTTACCTTAAGGTGAAAGGCACACAACATATGTGCTGAAAATGTAGTTCTTTTTAGCCTCTCTTTGAACCCACCCAAACTCATTGACCCTGCCCCCACACTCACTGACCCCGCCCCCACACTCACTGACCCCTCCCCCATACTCACTGGCTCCGCCCCCACTGCACTCAAGTTCCCAGACTTTTCTACACAATTCAGCTGCTGCTCTGAGGGAGGTGCCTGTGATGACAGTGTGAGTGTGACTGAATACTGAAAAAACATTTTTATAACAAGCAGCGACCATTATTTCTCCTTTCTTCCTTATTTACTGTTTTTATGGTGCTGCAAGCAAAGCCCTTCCCCTGTCCATCTGTTTACAGCCTCTTGTCAAAACGGTTTCCTTTTTAGCACAGCGCCAGTACAGTAATGGGGGCCACTTAACATTTAAAAAGTGTCAGCTGCACAGTTACTCCATCTGCAAACATTAGAATAACTTTTAATTCATTTGAGGTAGAAGCAATTGTGGGATAAAAACCAGTAGCGGCTGCTACCGGACGGGAGTGGTAGGGTGGAGGAATAAAAAAGATAAAAAAATACAAATAAAACACTTACTTGGAATTTCATCGGCCGCCGCCTCTATCCGGTTCTCATTATCTTTCTCGAGTCCGGCAGCAGGAAGCACCCGGCTCCCACGCTCCCCACAGCCAATCACAATGCTTCAATGCAGTGTTGTGATTGGCCTGAGCGCTGTGGTTCGGTGCTCAGCCAGGGAATGGGAGGCAAGGCATGTTCTCCACCCAGGCTGTAATGCCGTCTGGGTGGAGAACACACAACGTTCCGGGCCGGCCAAAGCGTCATGCGCACTTAGAGAGTGAACTCACCCTCCTCCCCATGCAGTGCTCTGGCGTCATGGAGCTCAGCTCTGCCTCAACTGAGCAACTGCAGTAGGAAAAATAAAATTATCATAACGCTGTGTTATTATAATATTATTTTTCCTCTTTCAACTGCTCGGAGAGAGCCGCTGATGATAAAAACTGACCCCCAGATGTCATTGGGTTGGTACTTGTTTCTCCCGATAGCGACCAGGAAGGACATGGTACATGCCTTAATAACTCCTCGGCTGGACTGTGTCTACGTACTACATCTAAGGGCAGTCACGAAAGTGCTAAATGGACGCAACGAGTGCCAAGACCGGTTGCAAATATCCTCAAAAGACAATCTATCTGGATGGACTTGGAGGAACTACATTGGCTGCCGGTCAAGCAAAGAATAAAGGACGAAGCTTTGCAAATAGGGCCACACACGATAAAGGCCCCGCTGACATACAGGAAAAAGTTAACCCCTTCCGTGCTCGCGTTGGTCAACGGCCGACGCGAGCACTACCGGTTGGGTGCTGCGCACCACAGTTGGCCGACGCAGCCCCTCTCACTCCGTCGAACGCCCGCACTAGGGCTGAATGTTCGCCGCGGTAAACGGGTTAAAAAGTGTGTACCCCATAGGATGCTGGAGTCAGCACATCGTACCCTTCGATGAATCCGTAAGATACAGAAGGCAGGAGCGGGTGGTAGGCCCTTCGCCGTTCACGCTGCCAACCTACAGAGCTCTTTGCCGGACCAGCTTCGAAGCACTCTATCCAAATCCATCTTAAAGGCCAACTTGAAAAACATTTTGTTCAAAGAAAAGGTGCATTTTCAGGGCAGAACAATGTTAAAGTTGCTGTGTCTCTTTTGATCAGTTTAGCTCTGGGAAGCTTCCTCAGAGGCCAGCTGTTCGCACTAAATACATTAATATTCATTCATTTGTTCATTCATTCATTCATTCATTCATTCATTCATTCATTCATTTATTTGTTCATTCAGTCGTTCATTCATTCATTCATTCATATTTGGTGCTGAAGTACAGGAACAGCAAGGAGTGAGAGCTGGTCATAGTTAGCAGAGCGCTTAGAACACCCGGCCCTCCCTACCCCAACTGCCCTCTTCATGGACTCTACCGGGTAGCAAGGGAGGTGCTCGGACTCACAATCAGCAAGCCAGGAGTAGTAGCTGGTCCTCTGGAGCCCTCTAGCTTCCTTCCTTTGGGAGGGAGATGGGATTCATGTATACCCCTATATAGGCGAGCTAGAGAAAAGACCAGTGCTTTTCTTAAATCACACACCCACCACCCTGTCCGAGGCTTAAGAGAACCCTTGTCAGGGCAGCTAGAACATTAGCCACATACAGCAGCGGATGAAAGATGAAAAGTCATATAAACAGCTGATGCTGTGTTTGGAAAGGGCTACTAAAACCAAAGCAAAGACCTAGAAGAGGATTGACAAACGTATAAATGAATCTAGGAAGAGGTACTGCAGAAGCACCCTGTACGCGCCTCTGTGAATCGGCCGAAACATCAAACTCCATATTAGTAAAACTGCAAGGATCGCGCAGTACTTTCTGTTTGTATTGACTGTACATGAATATTTTCTGAATATTCCCATTTTATTTCAGTTTAAGAAGTTTTAACATCAATACAGAAAGGCTTGAATGAGTATGTAAAAGAGTACCTTAGGAGCGCTTCTTTACCGCCGCTCTGTAGGGTATCCGGCCTGAAGCACGAGGACGGGCAGACCTCGAGTTATGCTGAAAATGTCTCCAATCGCTCAGGGAATATAAATCAACATTAAGCAAATACAGAGCTCAAGACGAGCAACCAGGCGTGCACCCCCCTGGGGGGAGCTGGGTGGGCCTTCAAGCAATGGAGAAACCAGATCTGGCTGCCCAGAAGGTCGAGACATGAACAGATCACATTATAAACCCTCCTGAAGGAATATAACCCTCCTGAAACCCTCACAGAGAGCTGGAGACACACAGACAATGCTGTGTGTCCTGGAAGATGTCACTAAAGATACCATATACTAAAGGAAACACTCGAATGCAGCACTTACTGCACTCAAAAGGCACTTTTAAAGCTTTACAACGTTATATTACAACCTGGGCCCATCACTCCTGGCTGTAAAGACTGCCCCGCCCCAAACCGCTGCAGGGGCCTCTTGGGTCACAAGGGCTGGCATCTGGGCAGCCTTGTCTTCAAGAGGACACCCATGATTATTTTAGGAAGGGGCATTTCAGTTTTCATAAATAAACCGAGAAACGCATCTTCCCCAAACAGAGACGGTTCAGTAAAGATGCCAAGAGCAGGAAACATCTGGATACTTTATTAACTCTCGAAAGAGACTTGACCCTCTCAGAACTCAGCTGTAGACGACGAATGTCACTGGAGCAGAGCGAAACATACAACATACGAACATCATGCGTGAATCCGCTGTAAGGTGAACACTTGAAACTGTGACCTTCAGGTCAGACAAGGGGGCCATGTCATTCGTTTTATTTCTTTATTTCTTTACTTACCTCCGTTCGGCCGTAAGCCAGAGTTTACTACCCCACCCCGCCCCTCCCCCGCCCCGCCCCACCACCCCACAGAACTCCCTCGAGGAGCCGATACTGCAGAAGTGAAGGGCTCTGGTGCAATCTAAAGATAGTGCAGCGGTCACTGCAGAACATGGCCGCCGCCACGGGTAAAGGAAAAGACACAAGTTGTGATGAGCTAGTGAAAAAAAATCAAACAACACACATTGTCAGGCCTTTTCCACAACTTTGTAGTTATTGTTACCACCAGTGTCACTCGTGAGGCTGCACGTGATCTGTGTCACTTGGCTACTCATGGTACACTGAAGGCATTCCCAACCACATACATGATACATTGAAGGCATTCTCAACCACACACATGATACATTGAAGGCATTCTCAACCACATGGAGACCTGGATGAACGCCTCTTCAGCTCCCGACATCGCCATCGCCATCCCAGAGGGCTACAAGATCACCCGGAGGGACTGCACTGCCAACCAGATAGGAGGAGGCATCGCCATCATCCACAGGGACACCATCCGCATCACGACCAGCACAGACGACATCCTGACCACCGCCGAACACCTACACTTCCAGATCCACACCGACCCGAAGACCACCCTCAGAGGCACCCTGATCTACCGACCCCCTGGACCACGCACACGATTCAGCGAGGACATCGCCGACTTCGTCAGCCCGCATGCCCTCCCCTCCGCTGACTACATCCTCCTGGGGGACATCAACTTCCACCTGGAGAACAACAACGACCGCAACACCACCACCCTGCTGGACAACCTCGCCAACCTCGGACTCAAGCAGCTGGTGACCACCCCCACCCACCTCGCCGGACACACACTCGACGCCGTCTTCTCATCCAGCAAAGACATCACCTTCAGCCACGCCACTGGACTCCACTGGACGGACCACAGCTGCGTCCACTTCACCTTCAGAAGAACGACGACCCACCACCACCAGCAACAGGTTGCCCGAAGAAGCTGGAGCAAGATCACAGCCGACCAGCTCGCCGCTGCCCTGAGCCAGCACCCTCCCGCCAGCTCAGCGAACCCCAGCCAGGCCGCCGACAACCTCACGAAGTGGATCAGCAACTGCGCGGACGTACTCGCCCCACTGAAGACCCCGCCCAGCAGACCCGGCAGCAAGAAGGCCCCATGGTTCACCGACGAACTCAAGAGCTCCAAGAAGAACTGCCGAGCCCTCGAGAAAGCCTGGAGAAGGGAGCCAACACCGGACAACATGACCACCCTCAAGCTTGCCACCCGGAAGCACCACCAGCTGATCCGCGACACCAAGAAAACTGCATTCAAGGACCGACTGGACAACAACGCACACAACTGCAAGGAACTCTTCAACATCGTGAAAGAGCTCTCCAACCCCAACGCCGGAAACAACGACATCACCCCATCGCAAGAACTCTGCAACTCCCTCGCCTCCTACTTCCACAACAAGATCGCGGACATACACAACAGCTTCAACACCCAACCGACGAACGCCACGCCCGACTCAACCGAACCACCGCCCCCCACCACCACCCTCCGCGCCTGGACTCCTATCAGCACCGAAGACACCGTCCGCACGATGAACTCCATCCACTCCGGATCTCCGACCGACCCTTGCCCTCACCACGTCTTCAACAAGGCCGACGCTGTCATCGCACCCCACCTGCGGGACATCATCAACACCTCATTCGACACCGCCACCTTCCCTGAGAGCTGGAAGCACGCCGAACTCAGCGCTCTACTCAAGAAACCAACAGCGGACCCCACCGAACTGAAGAATTACCGCCCCATCTCGCTCCTCCCGTTTCCAGCCAAAGTCATCGAGAAGACCGTCAACAAGCAGCTGGCCGCCTTCCTTGAGACGAACGGATCCCTCGACCCCTCACAGTCTGGCTTCCGAGCCAACCACAGCACCGAGACCGCCCTCATCGCTGCCACCGATGACATCCGAACCCTGATGGATAACGGAGAAACAGCGGCGCTCATCCTCCTAGACCTCTCCGCGGCCTTCGACACCGTCTGCCACCGCACCCTAGTGCAGCGCCTCTACGACGTCGGAATCCAGGAGAAGGCACTGGAATGGATCATCTCCTTCCTCGACGGAAGAACCCAGAGAGTCCGCCTACCTCCGTACAAATCAAAGGCCACCGAAGTCATCTGCGGCGTACCCCAAGGATCCTCGCTGAGCCCAACCCTCTTCAACGTCTACAAGAGTCCCCTCGCGGCCATCGCACGCCAACACAACCTGAACATCATCTCCTACGCCGACGATACCCAGCTGATCCTCTCCCTTACCAACGACCCCGCCGCCGCCAGAGCCAACCTCCACGAAGGAATGAAAGAAGTAGCCGAGTGGATGTCGACCAGCCGCCTGAAGCTGAACTCGGACAAGACGGAAGTCCTCATCCTGGGATCCTCGCCCTCTGCCTGGGACGACTCCTGGTGGCCCCCCGCCCTGGGAACTGCACCCAAACCGACAGACCACGCACGCAACCTGGGCTTCATCCTGGACTCCTCCCTCTCCATGACCAAGCAAGTCAACGCAGTCTCCTCGTCGTGCTTCAACATCCTGCGCATGCTACGGAAAATCTTCCGGTGGATCCCCACCGAGACCAGGAAGACTGTCACCCAGGCCCTCGTCACCAGCCGACTGGACTACGGCAACGCCCTCTACGCCGGAACCACCGCCAAGCTCCAGAAGAGACTCCAACGGATCCAGAACGCCTCAGCCAGACTCATCCTCGACATCCCACGACACAGCCACATCTCCGGACACCTAAGAGACCTGCACTGGCTCCCGGTCAACAAGAGAATCACCTTCCGTCTCCTCACCCACGCACACAAAGCCCTACACGATCAAGGCCCGAGCTACCTCAACAACCGCATCAACTTCTACGCTCCCAAACGACACCTCCGATCAGCCAGTCACGCCCTCGCCGCCGTCCCCCGCATCCGAAGAACGACAACAGGAGGAAGGTCCTTCTCCTACCTGGCTGCCAAGACCTGGAACTCCCTCCCGACCGACCTGCGCCTGACCCAAGACCACCTCGCCTTCAGGAAGAAGCTCAAGACCTGGCTGTTCGGGCAGTAGCAGCACCCCCCCCTAGCGCCTTGAGACCCTCCGGGTAAGTAGAGCGCTCTATAAATGTCTATGATTGATTGATTGATTGACATGCATGATACATTAAAGGCATTCTCAACAACATACATGATACATTGAAGGCATTCTCAACCACACACATGATACATTGAAGGCATTCTCAACCACACACATGATACATTGAAGGCATTCTCAACCACATGCATGATACATTAAAGGCATTCTCAACAACATACATGATACATTGAAGGCATTCTCAACCACACACATGATACATTGAAGGCATCCTCAACCACATACATGATACATTGAAGGCATTCTCAACCACATACATGATGCACTGAAGGCATTCTCAACCACATACATGATACATTGAAGGCATTCTCAACCACACACATGATACATTGAAGGCATTCTCAACCACACACATGATACATTGAAGGCATTCTCAACCACATACATGATACATTGAAGGCATTCTCAACCACACTCATGATACACTGAAGGCATTCTCAACCACACACATGATACACTGAAGGCATTCTCAACCACATACATGATACACTGAAGGCATTCTCAACCACACACATGATACACTGAAGGCATTCTCAACCACACACATGATACACTGAAGGCATTCTCAACCACATACATGATACATTGAAGGCATTCTCAACCACATACATGATACACTGAAGGCATTCTCAACCACATACATGATACATTGAAGGCATTCTCAACCACATACATGATACACTGAAGGCATTCTCAACCACACACATGATACACAGGAGGCATTCTCAACCACACACATGATACACTGAAGGCATTCTCAACCACATACATGATACACTGAAGGCATTCTCAACCACACACATGATACACTGAAGGCATTCTCAACCACATACATGATAAACTGACGGCATTCTCAACCACACACATGATACACTGAAGGCATTCTCAACCACATACATGATACACTAAAGGCATTCTCAACCACACACATGATACACTGAAGGCATTCTCAACCACATACATGATACATTGAAGGCATTCTCAACCACACACATGATACACTGAAGGCATTCTCAACCACACACATGATAAACTGACGGCATTCTCAACCACACACATGATACACTGAAGGCATTCTCAACCACATACATGATACACTGAAGGCATTCTCAACCACACACATGATACACTGAAGGCATTCTCAACCACATACATGATACATTGAAGGCATTCTCAACCTCACACATGATACACTGAAGGCATTCTCAACCACACACATGATACACTGAAGGCATTCTCAACCACACACATGATACACTGAAGGCATTCTCAACCACATACATGATACATTGAAGGCATTCTCAACCCACATACATGATACACTGAAGGCGTTCTCAACCACACACATGATACACAGGAGGCATTCTCAACCACACACATGATACACTGAAGGCATTCTCAACCACACACATGATACACTGAAGGCATTCTCAACCACATACATGATACATTGAAGGCATTCTCAACCCACATACATGATACACTGAAGGCGTTCTCAACCACACACATGATACACTGAAGGCATTCTCAACCACACACATGATAAACTGACGGCATTCTCAACCACACACATGATAAACTGAAGGCATTCTCAACCACACACATGATACATTGAAGGCATTCTCAACCACATACATGATGCACTGAAGGCATTCTCAACCACACACATGATACACTGAAGGCATTCTCAACCCCACACATGATAAACTGACGGCATTCTCAACCACACACATGATAAACTGAAGGCATTCTCAACCACACACATGATACATTGAAGGCATTCTCAACCACACACATGATACACTGAAGGCATTCTCAACCACACACATGATAAACTGACGGCATTCTCAACCACACACATGATAAACTGAAGGCATTCTCAACCACACACATGATAAACTGAAGGCATTCTCAACCACACACATGATACATTGAAGGCATTCTCAACCACATACATGATGCACTGAAGGCATTCTCAACCACATACATGATACACTGAAGGCATTCTCAACCACACACATGATACATTGAAGGCATTCTCAACCACACACATGATACACTGAAGGCATTCTCAACCACATACATGATACATTGAAGGCATTCTCAACCCACATACATGATACACTGAAGGCGTTCTCAACCACACACATGATACACTGAAGGCATTCTCAACCACACACATGATACACTGAAGGCATTCTCAACCACATACATGATACATTGAAGGCATTCTCAACCCACATACATGATACACTGAAGGCGTTCTCAACCACACACATGATACACAGGAGGCATTCTCAACCACACACATGATACACTGAAGGCATTCTCAACCACACACATGATACACTGAAGGCATTCTCAACCACATACATGATACATTGAAGGCATTCTCAACCCACATACATGATACACTGAAGGCGTTCTCAACCACACACATGATACACTGAAGGCATTCTCAACCACACACATGATAAACTGACGGCATTCTCAACCACACACATGATAAACTGAAGGCATTCTCAACCACACACATGATACATTGAAGGCATTCCCCACCACATACATGATGCACTGAAGGCATTCTCAACCACACACATGATACACTGAAGGCATTCTCAACCACACACATGATAAACTGACGGCATTCTCAACCACACACATGATAAACTGAAGGCATTCTCAACCACACACATGATACATTGAAGGCATTCTCAACCACACACATGATACACTGAAGGCATTCTCAACCACACATATGATAAACTGACGGCATTCTCAACCACACACATGATAAACTGAAGGCATTCTCAACCACACACATGATAAACTGAAGGCATTCTCAACCACACACATGATACATTGAAGGCATTCTCAACCACATACATGATACATTGAAGGCATTCTCAACCACACACATGATACACTGAAGGCATTCTCAACCACACACATGATAAACTGACGGCATTCTCAACCACACACATGATAAACTGAAGGCATTCTCAACCACACACATGATACATTGAAGGCATTCTCAACCACATACATGATGCACTGAAGGCATTCTCAACCACATACATGATACACTGAAGGCATTCTCAACCACACACATGATACATTGAAGGCATTCTCAACCACACACATGATACATTGAAGGCATTCTCAACCACATACATGATACACTGAAGGCATTCTCAACCACACACATGATAAACTGAAGGCAATCTCAACCACATACATGATACATTGAAGGCATTCTCAACCACACACAAGATACATTGAAGGCATTCTCAACCACATACATGATACACTGAAGGCAATCTCAACCACATACATGATGCACTGAAGGCATTCCCAACCACATACATGATGCACTGAAGGCATTATCAACCACATACATGATGCACTGAAGGCAATCTCAACCACATACATGATGCACTGAAGGCATTCTCAACCACATACATGATACATTAACGCATTCTCAACCACACACATGATACATTGAAGGCATGCTCAACCACACACATGATAAACTGAAGGCATTCTCAACCACATACATGATACACTGAAGGCATTCTCAACCACACACATGATACATTGAAGGCATTCTCAACCACACACAAGATACATTGAAGGCATTCTCAACCACATACATGATACACTGAAGGCAATCTCAACCACATACATGATGCACTGAAGGCATTCTCAACCACATACATGATACATTAACGCATTCTCAACCACACACATGATTCATTGAAGGCATTCTCAACCACACACATGATAAACTGAAGGCATTCTCAACCACATACATGATACACTGAAGGCATTCTCAACCACACACATGATACATTGAAGGCATTCTCAACCACACACATGATACATTGACGCATTCTCAACCACACACATGATACATTGAAGGCATTCTCAACCACACACATGATAAACTGAAGGCATTCTCAACCACACACATGATACATTGAAGGCATTCTCAACCACATACATGATGCACTGAAGGCATTCTCAACCACATACATGATACACTGAAGGCATTTTCACCCACACACATGATACATTGAAGGCATTCTCAACCACACACATGATACATTGAAGGCATTCTCAACCACACACATGATACACTGAAGGCATTCTCAACCACACACATGATAAACTGAAGGCATTCTCAACCACACACATGATACATTGAAGGCATTCTCAACCACACACATGATACATTGAAGGCATTCTCAACCACATACATGATGCACTGAAGGCATTCTCAACCACATACATGATACATTGACGCATTCTCAACCACACACATGATACATTGAAGGCATTCTCAACCACACACATGATAAACTGAAGGCATTCTCAACCACACATGATACACTGAAGGCATTCTCAACCACACACATGATACATTGAAGGCATTCTCAACCACATACATGATACACTGAAGGCATTCTCAACCACATACATAATACACTGAAGGCATTCTCAACCACATACATGATACACTGAAGGCATTCTCAACCACATACATAATACACTGAAGGCATTCTCAACCACATACATGATACAATGAAGGCATTCTCAACCACATACATAATACACTGAAGGCATTCTCAACCACATACATGATACACTGAAGGCATTCTCAACCACATACATAATACACTGAAGGCATTCTCAACCACAGTTTGCCTACTCCTGGAATAATAGTGGAATAAAATTGAGCGACTGCGGTCATAGGGCGGCTGTTCGAGTAGATTTGCTGCCGCTCGAGTTGATTTTCTACTTGACCAACAGCAAAATCAACTCAAATGGCCGCTCGCACTTTTGCAAAGCCTGGTGTCGTTTGAGCTGATTTTCAGCCCGGCTCGTACTACCGGCGCAAAATTGTAGCACGAGCTGCATATTGTCCGCCTGTTGGCACAATCCCACAGGATCTTGTAGAGTTTTCCTGAAACTCCGCAAGTTCCTCCCACTACTGACCATTGACATATTGTAGACTTCTTGACACATTTCCAACTATTCCTGACATAGTTGGCGCTCAACTGTGACATTTCGCTTTAGACATCATTTTAGATTTTTCTACCATGATAGTGGCTAATCTTAACACAATTCTGCCTTTCCTTGGATGAAGCGGTGGCCCTTGGATAATCCTGTCCGCTGTGGCTGTTGCTGATGCGCTGCCATATTTGTGATTCTCAATCCCATAAGAACAACTGCAGCGTCATGGCGCCTCTTTTGGCATAATGTGCGCCCTGCGACATATTAGTGACCATCTCACGCAGTCCAGTAGCCCTGACCGAAAAATTACCCTTTGTGACTCATTGGGGGCTTTTGTGACTTACGTGTGGCAATCCGTGGCATAACAGCGCATCGTTGAAACACGGTACCACACGTGACGCATGTTGGTAATCTGTGATACAATGAGATCTGTGGGATAATGGGTCCTGCCTTTCTTTCCCCAAGTGTTTTTTATCAGGGTTCTACTATAGACAGTAACAGAGGTAAGAAGAGCCCATATGGGATACAAGTCCATACAGGGACCAATCAAAACAGCAGGAGAGTTAGACAGGGGGCATCTGAGAAACCAAAGAGCCTCACGAAGGACATTTTGATTAGACAAACAAGCAAGAAAGCTGTATTTCTGTGCTCAAAGTAGCAGCAATATGGCATGTTCATGGTCTGGCGGACTTCTCTGAAGCACAGGGCCTCCCCCTCAGCTTTACCCAACGCCGCAGTGTCCTGCACCAGGCCTTAGGCAGTGCTTAATTTGTAAAATAAATAAGTGCTAAGACTGTCTTCAGGAGGTCACTGCAGCTTGCACCACACATTGCCCCTGCTATGCTACCAATGATAGTAACAACACACCTACTAACCATCACACTCTAACACGTGTGACAATCCGGTCTATATCCGGCCACCAAAGCAAAAGAATGACGTGGGTGGCAGCTAATAGTCATTTTTTTTAAAATAAATTGATTTAATAATTAATTGTTGTTGTGGTCATCTCTAAATAAGTCAGACAGCGCCACCTTGTGTCAGACTGTCGCATGCTCTGGTGTTGACAATTAAGTGGCGGTGCCTAGCACAGGAGACTACCAGCTCAAATTAAGCACTGGCCTCAGGTACAGGAGGTTGGCTTGATCTACAGTTCTTTTGGCGCAGGAGAGCGAGGCTAGAGAAGCGTGCCCGCACCGCAGTGCTTGTTCGAAAAGGTCCAGGGTGCAAGCCACTCAAGTGTATATGGCCGAGAGTGCCATGAGCTCTCTGAGCATTGAGTGGATTGTGAGCCAGGATGTGGTGAGAGTGGAGCTTGAAGGCCTCATATGTTTAAGATCCACTGATAGATGGTGTGTGGCAGTGCGGGCAACTCAGGTGTGCGGTGGGGGATAAGCGGTGGAGTTGTTCAGGTGTTAAATAAGCGCTGTGGAGAATTGTAAAGTGAATGGTGCCCATCCGTGATATCACATTTGTGACATCATTGTGGCTGTCCTTGGTTTACTGGGAGACTTGGTGCAATGGTAAACCTATAAGATACCGTGAGTGACATAACATTGACTATCCATGGCATAGTGGTGGCTGAAGTGCTTTGAATGATGGAAGTCCCTGGTCTCTGATGCTAACCTGCATTAATGTAAGAATCTGTCTTTGTGGGTTTGCAGTGCATGCAAATACATGAGGTGGAATCTTTAATCCTGCGATCCTCTATCAACACACATAATCATTCTCATCCTATACCAGTTCTTTTAATGTGTTTATCCCTACATGGATGAACGTAAATAAGCACTTAGCATTAAAACTATAGTGATCCTTTCAGTCGCAGAACATCCCTTTCACAGCGGGGTACGGTTTACCAAGCTGGGCCATTGCGTCTCTATGAAGTGATCGAGCTGCGCCATCATTGGACGCAGTATAGTCATTATCATTGACAAATAAGGGATCTCATCGTTGATTTAGCCGTGGTGTTTTCCTGAAGAATGCCCTTTCCGGTGCCAAAACGTGTGTAGAACATAACAACAGTCAACTGAATTTGTGCCACATTGTTTTGCTTTATTTTATATGTGAAACTTGATCATCAAATCATTGTTGCTATCAATGTTGTGACAATGTTTTTTATTGAGTTCATTTTTGGGTGAGGTATGATTGTTGGTACGATTGCGATAGTATGAATGGGCTATTTTATTATTCTTTATATCATTAAAAAATATATATTTTGCACTTCTTCGATAAAAACAGTATCTGTTGGTTCTTTCTTCTTCTACTTTTGTTACCTAAAGTGGAGTGGTGTGGCTCACTGGTTAGAGGCGGCAGACCCGGAAGCGGCAGGGTCGTGGACCAGGGTCAGCGGACTCGATAATTCTCGCTTCGGTGCCTACTCTAACCAGGGCTCACACTTGGCAACTCTGGGCATTAGCTTGCCTCATCTCCACAACGGCCCCCCACATACACCGGGGATGCCTGGTTTCACCTTGGAAATACCCAGTAGGGACCATCTCACAGGGAAAGCCAGGACGGGTTCCCCAGCGGTCTACAGTGCAGAGATACTGCTTCGGGAGTCGATTCTAGCGCTTTAGAAACCCACAATTAAATTAAATGATATTCTAAATTGATTACATTAATTGCCTTGCCTTAAGTCTTTATATTGATTCAAAGTAACGTTACTGCCTTAATTCAAAGGAACTTAATAGTTCAACATTATATAATGGAATCGATAAAAAAAGATATATGTTTACATTGTTTGATAGAAATCCCTACAAAATGATACATGTACGTTATTAGATAACCAGGAATATGTAAAACATGAACATATGTACAAAAGGCATAGACTGGAGGTGTCAGAAGCTAAAAACAGCCTTAGAAATATTTCTCAATGTTCGAAAACTGAACTTTTTTTTAGAAAAGAGCCATTAAGTAACTATCAGGGAAATTTGGTGAACCAATAACAATAGATGACAGTCTGGTTATTTTTAATGCGGATTTTAAGTTCCAGAGATCAGTCACAGTGGACACTAATCCAGCATAAATGGAAAGGAGACAGCGAGCCAGACATCAGAACCTGAACAAAGGAATTAACACAACCACCAGCAATAAAAGGATAATCTTTAGAGTAAATAGAAAACTTTGCTTTTCTGCTAATCTTTGGGTAAATGTCTAGCATTGGTAACCAGCAGTCACCCCAGGTCACGAAGGAGTGAAGAAACAGGAATGGAAACTGTCAGAGAGAAGCTACTGAAACTCTAAGAAATATGAGGGTTAAAGAATGCACCTCTAATGTGTCACTGACTTTATATTTGTAACTTCTTTCAAGGCTGTTAATTGTACATCCCTTGAAATGTCAGTAAGAGCAATAATTAAGTAAAAAAACTCTTGGGGCGAAGATATACATGACCCATAGAAACAAGATTTTGAAACAAAGGCAAGGTAAGCTTGTTGGCATATTTGAAAAGAGGACTTTTCAATCAGTAGATTAAATGTTCTCAGCGAATCTTTCATAAAAATACAATGATCCGGTGTTAATACTTACATAAAAGTGAGGCGTGTGTTATTCCTTCTCTGCAATCCAATGCGCGCTCTATACACTTTTAATATATAACAGCAACAGATTTGAACCATAACTTACGTAACAGATCTTCCCCTTTAATCAAAATGAAAGTAAAATGTACTAGTATATGTACAATTGTATTCCAAAATGTAATCATTGAGTTTGGCAGGTAATCTGCATATTCTGCTACTATTTGCATATTCCTTAGAAAGATTACACCTCACAATAGCAGGTATGGAGCATTGACCTGGAAACCCGCAGTCGCACCTGCGCGTGACGCCGCGTCATTGTTTGTCTCACTTTTAATTTAGGTACATCCCAAAATACATTACTTCTGTGATCACCCTTACCTATTCTGTCCTCACCATTTTCCATCAGCTCCGCTGTTCTTCCTTTGAATAAAGAAAGACGATAACCATTCCAAACCGCGCCACCAGCCGAAACGGACAGACCCTCAAAAGAAGCCAGCTAGTACACCCCGGAACTCAGCACATCAAAACACAGATGCAAACAACTAGAAAGAAGATGGCAGGAACCACACCGACAGAGCCTCCTTCAAGTCAGTCCTCAACAACTACCACTGACAGATCAAAGCCGCAAAATGGGACGCTGAAAGGATGAGGCTTGCAGGTAAGGAACATGAAGTTGCTTTATTCTAACCAGCCTCTGTTACTTACGTCCTAAGCCACCAGATCAACACCAGTGCCAACAAAGGTAAGGGATCCTTCTCCATCGTCACAGAGGTCACCTGCCCTTCAGCCATGGAAAACTCCATCCCATCATCACAGATACTCTCGGACACCCTCTCCGACCACTTCCACAACAACATAGTGACCATCTATAAAAACTTCGAAACCCAACCATCTGACCCCCTCAGCCTCTGATCGACCACCACCAGCGACCACCCGCTCACCCCATGGAAACATCTCAGCACACCTTATAGAGCCTCCCTCATGAACTTCATCCACTCGGGGCACCCACTGCCTCTTCAACCTTGGAAAACACGCCACCTCGTTGAAGACAAACCCTCAACAACTGTATGAAGAACGCTTCAGCCTAGATGAAGGACAACTGCCTCAAGCTCAACACAGACAAGATAGAAGTCCTCTTCTTCTACAAACACACCGCCTTCTGGAATGACTCCTGGTGGAGGGCAGAATTTGGACCCAACCCAAAAGACCATGCCCGCAACCTCAGCGTTATCCTCAAACTCTCCGTAAAATGTCAGTTCAATGTTGTATCCTTAGTCTGCTTCTACACTTTCTGCATGCTCTGAAAAATCTTGAGATGCTCCCTATCAACACCAGGAAGATGGTAATGCAGGCCCTCATCACCAGCAGACTGGACTATGCCAACCACACTCTATGCACACACCACCACCAAACTCATGGACAGACTCCAGATGATTCAGAATGCAGCTGCCCAAGAGACCCCACATTACCCTGCACCTGTAGGACCACCACTGGTTCCGGTCAAGAAGAGATGCCAGTTCAGTCTCCTGACACACACCTCCAAAGCCCTCCACAACCAAGGACCCGCCTACATGAAGCACCGTCTGCACCTCAACTGACCTCCCAGGAACCTCCACTCCGCTCACCGCACCCTCGCACAATCCCGTGCACACGCTGGTGCCATGCCGGAGGGCGCTCCTTCTCCCCGTCTCACCGCCAATGCTTGGAAATCCCCCCACTGCCACAGCTCGCCCTCGCTGACCAACTTCAGGAAGGGGCTCAAGACCTGGCTCTTCGACTCAGACCTACATCAAGCCCCTGGATAGCCTTGGGGGTGACAAGCTGTGCTTTATAAATCCTATTTGATTGATTGATTGACCACCAATCAGATGTGCTGCATTCTTAAACACTTCAATAACTCTTACAGGATCAGACCAATACATCGATCCTTTCCTTACAGCTATATTTTTCTTGAGCCGCACTAAATCACCAACTTTTACACCCTCTTTATTACAAGCACTCCTCCTCTGTTGAGTTTTATTCTATGCTTATATCCTCTACCACTCTCCTTATTTTTCAAAAATCAAACCTCGTCATCACTCCTTTCTCGTTTCTCAATCACTACAGCATAAGATTAGTGCTCGCCTTGCGTTCTCTCAGCAACTCACAGGGACCGGACATAGTCACAGAATTTGCAATGGTCCTGTAAGCCAATAACATCGTTTGCAATGCCTTCGTTCAATTTAATCCTCCCTTGACAGCCGACTGGATGGCATCTTTCACCACTCTGTTGCACCTCTCATCTCGACCATTGGATTCAGGATGGAATGCAGAAATCTTCTTCTGAATGATGCTGCATTTAGTCAAATAGTTTTCAGTATACATACTAATAAATTTCGGACCGCTATCTGAAAACATCTCTTGTGGTATTCCCTCTCTGCTAAACAACTTATCCCGAAACTCCACAATACTTTCTGAAGTTACAGTCCTGGCCATTGTGAGCTCAGGCCATTTAGCAAAATAATCCACAACAACAACACCAAATGCTTCTTGCCAGGACAAAGCCGTAAAAAGACTAATAATATCAACTACCAACTTCCTCCAAGGTCCCGCAGGAAGTTTAACGGGGCACAAACTGGTAATCAGTGGCCGAGCAGAAGTGTCACTGGATACACACTCATAACGTGATCTAACCTGGTGATCATGACATCAATACCAGGCCACCAAAAACTTTCTCTAACATACCTCCTAATGCTGGATATTCCAATATAACCTTCATGCGCACAATCAATACTTTTTTTCTCAGTCCAAAAGGCGGCACAAACTTCTCTCCTTTCATTATCATCCCATTCTCAATACCAAGTTTTTTGTGTCCTTAAGGAGCCCCATCAACTCCCCTGAGAGAGAACGGTTCTCAGGCGATCCACACTCAATGAATTTAGAAACTATACCCAACCTAGAGTCCAACCTCATTTCATCACTCCATTTAGACCAGTGGCGGCTGACACACTGAAGAGGTGGTGGGTGGCTGAGAGAGCGCAGGGGGTAGTAATTAATTTTGAAAAACCACTTACATGAAACTTCCGGATGCATCGCTCCTTCCATCTTGGTGTTTTGCTGTTCTGCTTCTAGCTCCCAGCATGCACTGGGGCAGCATCAGACTCCCTGTGCAATCCCCACCGGCTCTCTTTTTATGAGAGCAGCACAGAAAGTGGCCTGAGCAGGCTGAAAAGACGCTGTGCTCAGAACATGGAGTCAGTGCTCTTTCTTCAGCCTGGCTGTTCAATACAGCAGAGTTGGAGAAACCTAAGTGCGCATGTGGGTTTGGCCGGCCTGAGAAATCTCGTCAAACACACATGTGCACTTAGAAGTGCACACAGCACTCCTCCTCCCCTGGCCCCTCCCTTCCCTGCATAAGCTGGCTGAGAGACGAAAAATAAAAAATAAAACAATGATTGTTGAATGTTTTCACTTGCTGGCTCTGAGCCAGTGGGCCGGCGCTCCTCCGCCATTGCAGAGGGGCTGCCCCTGATTGAGATTCCTGGCAAGTGTCTGCAGCAACCACATTGACATCAGCAACTGAAATGTCACTTCACATTCCTCCACCTCTTCACCATCCAAATCCTCTACGGACACCAGTAATCTTGATTTACAATAACTATCCATGTCAGTCGTCCATTATTTTTCCCAGGAACATACTCAATCCTATATTAAAATGCTTGCATCTGGATGCTAACCTGGCCATTCTAGCTGTCATGACCTGTTCACCTCCTGGTGACAATATATATATATTAAAGGCTTATGATCGGTCTTTATCACATATTTTGTCCCCCACAAAAACATTTTATTAAAAATGTTCCGAACCCTCACTAGCACGGAGTTCTTTCAATTACGCAGTAATTTCTTTCTGCCTCACAGAGCGCTCTCGACGCGTAAGACTCAATCCACTCCCGTCCATCTTCTCTTTGCATGAGGACCGCTCCCAGGCCACTATTGTTTGCATCCACCACAACCACACATTCTTTAACCGCTACTAATCCGTTCAGGTGTGATGCATTGACTATTAGTCCTTTTAACTCATTGAATGCACGAGCCATTGTTTCATTCCATACAAATTTAGCATGTGTCTTTAGTAAACTCCTGAACAGTTCAACCTTTGCAGCATAGCTTTGAAAACAATTCTGTCAGTCCAAGAAAGGCCACTAATTACTCCTGAGAGCTTGGGATAGAAGCCTCCGTGATATCTTCCACGTGACCACTTTTAGGTTTAATACCCGATCAGCTTATTTAGTGTCCAAGATATTCCACTTCATATCTTCAAAATTTGTTTTTAGCCATTTCTTTTAATGTCACATTCAAAAGAGGATGGGAATGAACCCAAATAGCATTATTGAGACCGCGTAGATTGATGCTAAGACTCAGGCTCAATAATACCCTCTTTACATACGTCATTCAACATCACCTTAAACTACTCCCTAGAAGAGATGAAATATTTCTGACATATCATATTCCACCATCCGTATACAATATTCTGTAGTTTCCTTTCAATTAGACGTGATAATCTGTACCGCAATGGCAAACATTAGTTGGCAATGCCATATATGTGATGAACTTGCTAGGAAATATATATATGTTATTAAACAGTATATTCATAGCGCAAATATCGGATATCTGACCCCTAGCCTGTAACCAAAAGGCATGCACATTTGGACATTCAAAAAACATACGAAGAATGGGCCCGATTCACAGAACTAATTTAAGACAAAACCCTAAACTTACTACTTTTGGTATTCACAGAAGTTAGGATTTTGTCTTAAGTTTGTTTGAAGACAGACTTAAGACAGACTTAAGACAGGCTTAAGTTAGGATTTTTTCTTAAGTCTGTCTTAAGTCTGTCTTAAGACAAACTTAAGACAAAATCCTAACTTCTGTGAATACAAAAAGTAGTAAGTTTAGGATTTTAAGACAAAATCCTAACTTCTGGGAATACCAAAAGTAGTAAGTTGAGGATGTTGTCTTAAGTTAGTTCTGTGAATTGGGCTCTCAGTAACTAACATTTTTTTGGCAAGACCAGAGGTAGTTATTGGTTGATTGGTTGAACTTATTACGAGAAATAGGGTTTAAAAACACTCTATCGTAGAAAAGGAATAATATGTGCGTAATACTGGCTGAGCGTGAAGAAGAATGCATTTTGGACCAAATGCTATTTCATGTTTGAATGGAAAGATTTGTTGGAGATCATTTTCCCAAAATAATTCTACTTTAGTGTTTGCCCTAACAATGTGATGGTTATCCAAAGATTTATGGATATAGGAGCCACAGACTTCCGAAGAGAAATTGAAAACAGGAGAAGGTGAGGGATGTGAATGGAGATGTGAATGGAGAGGAAAAAGAAATGCGTGAGAATATCGCCTTAAGGTGCTCATGACTGGTGGCGTGACTGGCGGGAAGTCCATATTTGGATTGTAGGTTCTGGAAGGTCAGAGGGCTCCAAGGATCCTGTTCCTAATCTCCAAAATGTATTGATTTCTCATCACATACATTTACAGAGTTCTCTCTCCAGGTATTATATTTACACACTCTATTGAAGTGCCACTTTTTATTGCACTTTGAACACACTTTATCCATGGCAGCTTATTTTTAAAATTCCCAAGATAAGATGCACTTCCACATCCAGAACACAAGGGATATCTTCTTTTAGTTTCTTCTTTCTTAACCCCAGGTTTCTTAAGCTTATCAATGTGTTTAGTCACAACATGAACCTCACTCCCTGAAGCAATACTTATTTCTTGGACACATTTTTCAGATTGTTCCATAACCTTAGAGATTTTAATAACTGTATAAAGTGATATATCTCCACTGGTCCATAACCTTTCTTGGACTTCCTTGCTGTCGGTCTTCATTAAAATCTGATCTCTTAAAACTTGCTTGTAATTTATATGTTCAAACCCACAAGTCGATGCAAGTGACCTCAACTTTGACACTCAGCCCTCGATGAATTCTTCAACCCTTGCCTCCTAGAATAAAATGTACATCTTTCCATAAGCACATTGGTTTTCCTACCAAGCCTTATGTGCATTTGTTCTGAAGCATATTGATAAATGTCTATATTAACAACATTGACGCAAGCTTGTAAATTCATATACTCCTTTAACCCAAGGCCACCTAAACGATGATAACTTTCTTTCGAAATCACAATCAAATGTGTCCTTCGAACACTTCCACATAAGCAAGAAATACAGCTTCCCCTTTTTTCAGTCCATGGGAGGTTCATCTGGAACTTATAGGAATCAAGGAGGTGGGTCAATATTCCACATTGTGATTAGAGCTATTATAATGATTAATAACTATAGAAAAGTCACAGACACACAAAAATCTAAATTATGAAAGTAATCACCGCAGTCTACGAACGTAATGGCGTGTATATCACCGTAAAATCTCCAGTAGTGAGGTAATGCTTGTTCAAATCATGTACTGGAGCTCCATAATATCCTGGTTCCCCCAGGGTGTGAGCATCACTGTAATTGCATCAATTACGTGGAATCAGATCCCGGTATTGTGTTGCAACGAGATCTAAAACCAGACTGCACAACAGTAATACCCAGGGGTGGGCGGAGCTCGTGGAATTCCACAGAGTTATATAAAAACTCAGCGAGATTCTGCAGAGTTCTGCCAATGAGCTGAAATGGGCACATTGCACTGCTCGTTCAGTGATTTTGCACTGGTAGCACGTTCTGTGTTGAAAATCAGCATGAATGGCAACACACAGATGGCATGCCAGAGTACGCAACTTCTCGATTGGATTATGCTGCCGTTTGAGAACATGTTCTACTTGAGCGTCAGCCTTGTGACCGTGTACGGTTGTGACCACCCGCGTTAGATAAATCTCACCGGTTGTCCAATAGCGACTGGAAGTCACGCTAGGAGATGCCAAATCTTGCTCGCCAATTTACTATTCTGGACTTGTGTACATAAATAACATCCAGAACACGGCCATTGGCAGAATTTGGCTGGAACTCCATGTCACAAGAGTAACGCAGATTCCCCAGAATTCCACCAATTGCGCCGGTGAAACCGAATATTTTTCCAACCTCTGGGAACACCCCAATCAGGATGGTTGCCCACTGTCAACATCAATAACGTCGTGCATGATGATGCAATGATGCTGCCCAATCAAAGATGGCTGCCTGCCATGAATGTCAATAACAGCTGTGTTGGCGTACGCAGCATAGAAACAATAAGAAAGAAAACCAATCCAAATCCGAAACGCACGCTCGATCGTCACCGCCGTCAAATCCGAAGAAGGTTCCTGTCAACACGCCTCTTTGTGGAGTCCTGCCAACTGCTGGTACTGTGTTTTCAAAATAATCTGTGTGAGAGAGAGAGAGATAAACTGTGTTTATTTAGACCATAACACAATGGGATTGCAGAATAAATAAATAACAATAGAATTCTTTAGAGCTACCTTAGCAATAATACACATATTAAAAGGTACGGTGTCCACATCCTTTCCACAATAGCAGCAACATGTTACCCAGAGCAATTCAATATTGTATACATTAATCTAAATAAATAAATAAGAACAAAATTCATTAGAGCTACATTACCATTAATACACATATTAAAAGGTATGGTGTCCACATCCTTTCCACAATAGCAGCAACATTTTAACACAGAACAATTCAGTATTGTATACATTAGTCTAAAATACTTTGTGTCAACAGGGTGAGGAAATCTTTAAAAAAAGGAATAAAATCACTAACCTCCCTTCAGTTTATCCCTTATGAAACTTTGTATGCCTTTCATGTAATTCCCCAATGCAACAGCAACATCAAGGTTTGACATTTCTGTAAGTAAGGCTATTGCTTGGGCTCGTGACCTCATTCCATATTTTAAAAAGATTGGACGTAAAAACAATTTCCTCAAGGCTAAAACCGCAGAGCAATCAACCAATATGTGCAAATTATCATTTCGAGTTCCAAGCCCACATTTACATATTCCATCAGGGTGTATCATTTCAGCGTTTATTTTTCCCTCCATCAGCCATGGGTTAATACCGATACTTACTCTTAAAATTTCACACCTGAGCCCATAATTAGGCCGGGTGTCCAAGTACGTATACCACGCTTCATTTACCCAAGAGTTTCTCATTCCTTGTACTGATTTTTTCATACTCGGGTATCCCAGATCCTGCTTCCTTGACTGTTCCTGACCTTGGAGCCTGAGTGAACTCTTAGTAAATTCTACATCCAGTGAATGCTGTGTTAGTCTCACCTTTAAGCTCTCGGCTATAATCAGGAGTTTCTTTCTCGCTTCCTTGGGCCATTTTAGGCTGCTGAGTCGAATCTCCTCTCTGCACCATTGTGAGACCCTCTGCACTCCCCCGGATCCTGGCGTTTCCAAAATCTTATCAGAGACATGTGGATGTGAATGCTCCATGCTATTGTTCCTGTCTCCATTCTAATAGCCTGGATCATTGCAGAGCTTGGTAGAGACAGTAAAGTTTTTAGAGCCTTCCCTTCTTCCCGGTCCCACCTGCATTTACCACTTAAGTAAGGAACTTCTGCCCCATACAATACTTGCGGGGGGATAATTTCTTCATATACCTTTAGCATTGGTCAATGAGACATGTCTCCATATTCCTTGTTGAATTTTTTCAGCCCACAAATTGATGAAAAGGGTTTTGCTTTTTGGGCTTCTAGGTGGGTACACCATTTTAGGGCACTGTCAAACCAGAGACCCAAATATCTATGGGGCATATCAGCAAGGGCTTTATCTCTGCTTTTTTGGCTTTGAAAGCCAAAAAAGCGGAGATAAAAATATCGCCCTATCAACAACAGGGCGCTAACATGCAAAATCGCATGTTAGCACCCTTTTTCCCTACGCCTCCCTTTGCATCTCTAATGAGATGCAAAGCGGGCGTTCCTTGCCAAAATAACATGAGAAATGTCGCTAACCAACATTTCTCCAATTATCAATGGGCACGCTAACAAGCATAGCGATAAGAAAAGTAGCGCTAACCACTGTTATCACTACTTTCCTTACGCCTGCTTTTAGTTTGACTTAGCCATGATATCCAAAGTAAGGTGTATATCATGGTTAAGTAGGCCGTAGCCTATCAGCAATGTAGCGCCAAACGTTGTCCGAGTATCGCTGGAATCCCAGAGATAATTGCACATTTAGCAGCTAACTCGGTTGTTTTTATCGCCCTGGAGATAAGTGTTGCTGATAGCGCTCTATCTCCGTGATAAAAACAAGCGATAGCCAGCGATAATTATCTTAGCGATAAGTGCGCTTAGCGATAATTATCGCCGGTTGTTGGTGATATGCCCCTATATTCTTTTACAATCTCCAGTTTCGGTTGACCTAAAAACCAACTAACATTTTTGTCTCTTTTCCCAAAGCATAATATCTTTATTTTGTCCATGTTTACAACTAAAAACTTTCCCTCACAGTATTCTCTAAAAGCATTTAATTACCTTTGGAGCCCGAGCTCCGTTTGATCAAGTATCACAAGATCATCTGCATATAGTAGGCATGAGACTTTATTACCGCTGGTTCTAGGGCTTGCACTTGTTTCCACTTCTAATACTGTCGGTAGGTCAGCTAGAAATATGGCAAAGAGCAGGGGGGCCAGAACACAACCCTGTCTTAGCCCGTTCCCTATGGCTATTTTCTGCGTCAGTGACCCTTGCGTATCCTTAATTACCTGGGCCCAATACCCTCTGTGTAATTCCTTTAGGATGGCCAGTAAACCCTCCGGTACACCATGCTTTATCAGTCACTCCCATAAACCCTTGCGATCCACTGAGTCAAAAGCTGCCCGAAAGTCGATGAAACCACAATACCTTTTCCCCTTATGCTCTATCGACTTCCAGGCAAGTGCCCAAAGGGCGAAACAGTGGTCTATGGTAGAAAGACCTTCTTTGAATCCCCCTGTTCTACCGGTACAACTTAGTCTTGGTACGCCCAATCTTTTAGCTTTCCTAATATTATTTTTGCAAAGATCTTTTCCCCAATATCTAACAAATTAGTTAATCTGTAGTTCTTTTGGGCGTGCATACCACCTTTCTTATGCACCTGTCTATTTATTGCACCCTTCCAATTATTAGGACTCTTCCCAGTTTCTAAAATAACATGAAACATTAACGAGAAGAATTCTGCCCACCAATTCAGCTGTGATTTTATTATCTGGGCTGGGAGATTATCTGGTCCTGCTGCCCTAGTTAAATTCAATGGGCCCGATTCACAGAACTAACTTAAGACAAAATCCTAAACTTACTACCATTTTGGTATTCACAGAAGGCACTTACTCATTTCGGTATTCACTGAAGTTAGGAGTCCTAACTTTAGGACTCCTAAATGCATTCTGTGAATTCCTAAAGTCGTAAAGTTAGGTTTTCTCTCAGTTTAGGAGTTCTAAAGTTAGGAGTCCTAACTTTACTACTCCTAAACTGAGAAAAATCCTAATTTTAGGACTTTCGGTATTCACAGAAGGCATTTAGGAGTCCTAAAGTTAGAACTCCTAACTTCAGTGAATACCGAAATGAGTAAGTGCCTTCTGTGAATACCCAAATGGTAGTAAGTTTAGGATTTTGTCTTAAATTAGTTCTGTGAATCGGGCCCAGAGTTTGGATTGCATAAACTGACGCCTGTTGTCCACTCCACCTCGTCGCCAGTGTTGGAGGTGTCGGTAATACTGCACATGGTCATGGAGTCTTCAAAATAAATGTAGTTTATTCATCCCTTTCGAAAAATGCACAGGTGGCTTCAACTGCGCTGCTACCAGTCCCTGAATGCTGACAATCAGCTCAGCGTCATTTTAATCCTTGTTTACGTTCCAATGCGTGCTCTATACTCTTTTAATAAATACCAGCAACAGATGCTTAATTTGACTCATAACATATGTACCAGATAGAAACAGAGACTTGCTGGCGGTTTGTTATCAAGTCTGCTCTTGACATGGATTGGCAATTCTTTAGTTTTATATATGAAATGAAGTAACCCTTATAGTACATTATAAGGATATTGCAAGTCACTGAGGAGTTTCATAACCATATAGAGGAATGACGCTGAAGGAACAGTTCCTTTATAAAGTTATGGAACTGCAGAGTGTGCAGAGGTTTGCCCACACCGCGCTCTGCATAGTAGGCAAAACTCCGCACACTTTGCTGCGTGGCGTAGTTGACCATCCCCTGCGCCTCCCACCCGCCCTATTAACAACTATTTACAAGGTTAAAAAACACAATAGAAAGTAGAGAAACGCCTTCGCTGAGCTGCGTCAACCCTGGGCTGCTCTCTGCCCATCAAAGGCTCGCCCTATCTCACCGCTTCCACCCAGGCCCGCCTTTGGGCACGACTCATATAGAGAGTGACAGCCTTGCGCCTTCATACATCTGCGAAGCCTTGTAATGCATGCGTCAATGAATGACCTCGTTTGTCTATAGAGGTGCTGTGAAAGGCGCTGGGTGTCTCTGGAGATGAGATCTCGACGCCGCTGCAGTCGGCTGTCACCTGCACACAGCAGGAGGGCTGCAGCGCCCTCTGCTTCACAGGAGGGATGACCGCAGCACCAGGGGTTGATGCTTTGATCCCCTCGAGGTGACCTGCGACTGGGCGCCTCGTGCTTTATGGGGGGGGGGGGGCAGGGGGGGGAGGGAAGGGGGGGATACCCTTGCTCCCTGAACCGTAAGATGTTTCCTGCAAGTTTTACGGAGATCGGCCCCTTTCCCCTCTTTTCAGTTTCTATTTCAGGGCCTTTGTTTTGGCGCGTCTAGAGTTCGGCGGTACCTTGGGCGTCTGTGTTATGTTGTCCGCGGACTCCACAGCTTCGGTGAAGTCGCCCTTTACTTTCATTTCTTGGCAATCAGGGCCTTTGTTTTGGCCTCTAGAGTTCGGCAGTCCTGGGGCGTCTGTGTAAATGTAAATGTAAATGTAAATTGATACTTTTATAGCGCACTACTCACCCGCAAGGGTCTCAAGGCGCTTGTACGAATACCGCTGTGGAACCCATCCTGGCTTTCCCTGTGAGGTGTCCACTCCTGGGCACCCCCAAGGTGGAGGCCAGGCATCCTTAGCGTTGTGGGGGCCGTTGTGGAGATTAAGCAAGCTATTGCCCAGAGTTGCAGCGTGGGACTCCATGATTGGAATAGGCACCGAGGCGAGAATTATCAGGTCTGTGGAATTTTGAGCCCAAGACCCGCCGAGGCAGGGAATTGAACCCTGGTCCCGGGCTAGACCTCTGCATCAGGGTCTGCCGCTCTAACCATTGAGCCACACTTCTCCACTGTGTTATGTTGTCCACGGACTCCGCGGCTTCCAGATTGCGCCTTTGTGGTTCAGCTGTTTGAATGTGTTTCTTGGGTGATCCGATGTACAGCAGCGATCTCGGGGGCGTTGTTGGCGCATCACGAGGCGCTAGCTTATGTTATAACGAGGGCCCTACCCTGGTACATGTAGTGGAAGGTGAAAAGCACTTTAAATCTTATCCTTGAGATTACCGCTGGGAGAGAAAGGCTTCCGTGGCTGGGTACATGTGGTCCTGACCCCTCAGTTCTGCCCTGTCCGGCTCCTGGGCTCAGAAGCCTTGGTAGCCCCTGGTGACTGTCAGTGGCCCATTGCATGTGGCATGAGTCCCTCCGTGCCGCCACCAGAGCCGCCACACTTCCGTCGGTGGTCAGGTTCAGGGGCCTAGAGGGACATATTTCTGTATTTGTAAAGCGCCCGTTCACCCTGAAGGACCTCTGGGCGCTGAATAACAGATGTTTATTGTTACCCTGGGCGTCATCCTGGACTCCTCCCTCTCGATGACCAGACAAGTCAACGCCGTCTCCTTATCCTGATTCAACATCCTATGCATGCTCCGAAAAAACTTCCGGTGGATCCCCACCGAAACCAGGAAGACGGTCACCCAAGCACTCATCACCAGCCGACTGGACTACGGAAACGCCCTCTACGCCGGACCCACAGCCAAACTTCAGAAAAGGCTCTAGCGCGTCCAGAACGCCTCCGCACGACTCATCCTAGACATCCCTCACCACAGCCACATCTCTGCCCACCTGAAAGACCTGCACTGGCTCCCTGTCAGCAAGAGAATCACGTTCAGACTCCTCACCCAGGCACACAAGGCTCTCCACGACCTGGGCCCCAAGTACCTCAACAACCGCCTGACCTTCTACACGCCCACCCGCCAGCTGCAATCGACCAGCCTCGCCCTCGCCGCCATCCCACGCATCCGCAGAGCCACCGCCGGAGGAAGATCCTTCTCCTACCTGGCAGCCAAGACCTGGAACTCCCTCCCCACCCACCTTCGGCTGACCCAGGACCATCTCGCCTTCAGGAGACAACTGAAGACCTGGCTATTCGAGCAGTAACGTATCCCCCCCCCCCCCCCCAGTGCCTTGAGACCCTCCCGGGTGAGTAGCGCGCTTTACAAATGCCATGATTGATTGATTGACCCAGCTCAAAATTGCCCATTTTATCTACCTCAGAAGGATGAAAGGCGGAGTGGCCCTGCCGAGAGTTGAACCTGTGACCATGAGGTCGAACACTGGTGCATTAGTGCCCTGAGCCACCAGACTCAGCAGGACACCGGAGCCGAAGGTTGGTGGCCCTGACCACTGGCCTGGCCTGAGCACAGAGGAGAGAGAGTGCAGAGTCCGAAAGGACCCCCTCGGTCAGTAGATTCAGAGGGATGGGAGAGTCTCTCTTGACCAGTGGGGGCCAATCTGGGGGGGGGGTAGTCAGGGTCTGCTGCTCTCAGCAGGATCACAGGGGCAGCTCCACGCAGGGGGCAGAGCCACAGTGCACAAGCTGACATTACACAGCAGACAGGTTTATTTTATTTCATTTATCACACACCCAGTACCACCTCGTTGATACAGAATAGTCAGGGCTTTAAGTGGGCTGGGTCTCACCGGGTCTGAGCACCGGCAGTTTTTTAGAGGGGGCCTCGAAACAGGTCTCTGTCAGGTTCTATTTTGTGATATGCGCTGCTCACACTGCTCACTTCTCACTAGTGGAGAAGTGACGGCATGTCGTCATGCCAGGTCAGCCTTGTGGGGGAAGGGAAATCCTTTCAAGAGTCATTTTCTCTCTGGACTTCCCTTCTCTTTTTGAAACTCAGGAGCAGCAACATTGCCCTGGAAGCTTTTTCAATATTATATACAACAAGCCATAGCTGCTGCTTATTTATCTGATGCAACTAACAACCATTGACAAAGCCAATAGTCCTGACTTGTTGTAGGTGCAATGTTACTTGTTGTATCATATATCTGGATGCAATGACACAAACGGCAAGGTACAAGTCAGGAGGCACACTATGCTAAGCACAGATTTTTAGCGTACATGTTTAAGCCACGCCCTTAATTACTTTGGCCATGCCCCTTTTAGAGACCCCCCAGTTTTTTCATCCCGCTTAAAGCCCTGAGAACAGTCACTCATGATAGACCAGTACTGGAATAGTTTGGTTCACCAGCAACTGACTGACAGTACACATTTGTAACTATACATGTTAGGTGGCAACATCTGTCGTGACGTGGCAAGCATCACCACATCTGGCAAACTATAGCAGGCCTCGGCCAACCTCCACTACCAATCCCTGGCCTCCTACCATTGAGTCCGAGTCCCGGGGTCCCTCCGCTAGTAAACCTTACAGCCCACCCAGGCCAGCCCTGGATTCACAGGCGATCACTCTCCCGGGGAGCGGACAACAGGAGGCCTTCCAGTGGACTCCATGTGTCTCTAGGGCTGGTAGTAGGCTGCATAAGTTCAACGTAGAGCTGAAGTTGTTCATTACAGTATTAAGGGTTCCCTCCACTGTTTGTATTTAGGGGATCTTGCCGCAAGGCTTTAAGTGAGATGAAAAAACTTTGGGGTCTCTCAAGGGGGCGTGGCCATTGTAATTAAGGGTGTGGCTTAAAACATATAAGCTAAAAGTTTGTGCTTCGCATAGTGTGCCGCCCGACTGGTATTTTGCTGTTTCTGTCATTGTATCCAGATATATGATTCAACAAGTAACATCATACCTACAAGTCAGGACTTTTGGCTTTGTCAATGGTTGTTAGTTGCATAAGATAAATAAGCAGCAACTGTGGCTTGTATATAATATTTAAAAAATCTACCACATTAAGCCCTGGTGACACCACGACAATGTTGCTGCTCCTGAATTCCGAAAAGAGAAATCCAGAGAGAAAATGACTCTCTTTAAAGGATTTCCCTTCCCCTATAACGCTTGAAAAAACACGGACCGCCTGTGCCAGGGCACAAAACAGAGCCCGATAGAGACTCGTTTCGAGGTCTCCTTAAAAAAACTGCCGGTGCTCAGACCCGGTGAGACCTGGCCCACTTAAAGCCCTGTCTTGCCGTACCCCAACAGCAGACAATCTCTTGGCCAGCAACCATGCCAGGGCTGTGAGGGTCTGTATGGAGTCGGGATCTCCTCCGCCCACCCCAATTCCTCACTCTCTATGTCTTGAGGTGCAAGGAACTCCTGCCAGTATGACTGTATGTAGACAGCCTGACCTCCGCTCCCCACATGCACTACAACGCAGCCATTACATTGTATGTCACTACAACACATACATTTACAATGCATAGTACCCCTACACTACGCAACACTTACCCTATTGCCGCACCCTCTGGAGTTAGAATAGTAATTTTTACCCCTACTCTATCCAACACTTACCTTACATGTCATGGTATGCGTTGTAATGGCATGCGTTGTAAAGGTATACTGCGATGTAATGGAATGCGTTGTAAATGTAGTTAAAAAAAATTGCTGTAATGGCATGCAATGTAAATGTATGGTTGTAAGGGATGTTGCAGTGGAGAACAGCCATAACAACGCGGGTATTACCCCGCACTGCCATTACAACGCGGGGATTACAACGAAAGTCGTTACAACGACTTTCGCTGGAGGGCGCTGTTGGATAGGGAATAGTTTAATTTTCTATCCAACACCTTCCCTACTGTCAACGTGGGCTGGAGTTGGAATAGAAAATTAAACTATTCCACTATCCAGCGCCCACCACTTTCGTTGTAATCCCCGCATTGTAATGGCATGCGGGGTAAAAGCCCGCGTTGTATTGACATACAACCGTTGCAGTCTAAAAACTGCGTTGTAAAGGCATGTGTTGTAAATATATGCGTTGTAACGTCATACATTCATTTTATAGTGAATAATTAGCTACTTGCTGCTAGGAGATATCATTCCCGCCTGAGCGCAGCAAAGGTCCCTCTTCTCTTCTGGCACCTCAAGCCCCATCATCTCCTCCCAGCGGAGCCGCGCCCCATGAATAAGCACACGGGTGCCCTCCATCGCCACCAGATACAGCTCAGAGAGCTTAGTAGAGGTTGACGAGAGCCCGACAGGGTTAGAATAGATACATTGGAAGAGTTACGGCTGATAGTATACAGCATCTTGGCAACCTGTAATGTAGCAAAGTGCCGAAGGGAGCAGACGGCTTAGTCTCAGCAAATGCATCTAGGTATAGGACTGTGAAATTACTACCGAGGGCCCTGTTCACAGAGATAAAGTTTGACCTGAAGTGTAAGTTTAGACATAAAGTCTAACTTGGACCAAAAGTATAACTTTACTCATTTTTCGTATTTACAAAGGTAAGTTAGCAGTAGCGACTTACCTTCGTGAATATCGAAAAATTTGCAAAGTTATACTTTTGTTCTAAGTTCGACTTTAGGTCTAAACTTAGACTTTTGGTCTAACTTTACCTTTGTGAATGAGTCCCCAGAGTGTGCAAGCCCCGCCCAGTAGCTGGGAGATCGCCTTAGACTCAAGTCTTACTGTGTTGGCTCAGCAGCAGGGGGAGGGACCAGAGACCCCCACACATCTATCTGCTTGCCCAGCGCACCGCACCCAAGCCCTGGAAGGGCCCGTAACCGCCGCCATATTTATAGCTCCAAACAGGGACCCGAGTTAAATCAGTCAGTGGTGGAAACCACCAACCCTGAGCCTTTTCAGGAAACATGTGGTTAGCAACCCTTTCCTCCAGCCTATTCAGGAGTATGTGATTAGTTACAAGGAAGCCCTCGAGCTTTTCAGGAGCATGTGGTTGGTTACAAAGAACTAACCAACCCTTTCCTCCACTCTTTTCAGGAGTATGACGTTACGAAGAGCTAACCAACCCTTTCCTCGACTCTTTTCAGGAGTATGAGGTTACGTAGAAGTAACCAATCCTTTCCTCAACTCTTTTTAGGAGTATGAGGTTACGTAGAAGTAACCAACCCTTTCCTCAACTCTTTTCAGGAGTATGAGGTTACGTAGAAGTAACCAACCCTATCCTCAACTCTTTTCAGGAGTATGAGGTTATGTAGAAGTAACCAACCCTTTTCTCGACTCTTTTCAGGAGTATGAGGTTACGAAGAAGTAACCAACCCTTTCCTCAACTCTTTTCAGGAGCATGTGGTTGGTTACGAAGAACTAACCAACCCTCTCCTCAACTCTTTTCAGGAGCATGTGGTTGGATACGAAGAACTAACCTACCCTTTCCTCGACTCTTTTCAGGAGAATGTGGTTGGATACGAAGAACTAACAAACCCTTTCCTCAACTCTTTTCAGGAGCAATAGGTTACTGTTGGACAGGCCCCACGAAGGGCTCGCTCCCTTCCCGCATGACAGGGCCCAGACACCGGCTCTCCGGGGGCTACCCGCAGAAGCAACCCGCAACCCGTCCCCTGCGGGACGCCTGCTCCCGGATATCTCTGTGTCACGGGCCCGGGCCCCCGGCAGCCCCATTGCCCGGCCCAGCCGCCATCTTGGACACTGCACCACGCGGCCGCGTGGCCTCAGCTCGACCCCAACCCTGGGCCCGGCCAGGCCCCGCCATCCCGGCACCACCATCCATCCAGGAGGTGAACGGACCACTTGGCAGGCTAATGGGAAAAAGAAGTGTCGATGGCTCTCCCCCCGCCAGGTGCCGATCGCCCCCAGCCTCCCCGGGTGCTGGCTCCACCCCCCTGCGGGGTGTCTGGACTCCCTCATCCCGGACCTCCCGACCTCCCAGTGCGAGGGTCCGGACATCAAAGGGCGCCAGACCTATAACCGAGGAGCCCCAGAGCAGGAAGGCAGTTGTATCCTGGAGTCGAGAGACACCGAGAAGAACTCATCCTTGACGGACTGCTGGCGCTGCCGCAGCCCTGCCTTGTGAACTATCGTCCTGCCTGCTGGCGCTGCCGCGGCCTTCTGCAACCTTCATCCTCGTGGGACCTGCTGGCGCTGCCGCGGCCCGTTGTAACTTCCATCTTCGTTGGGACCTGCTGGCGCTGCCGCGGCCCGTTGCCACCTACGATCTCTTCAGGACCTGCTGGCGCTGCCGCGGTCCGACCCGTCCGACCGCCGAGCTCGAGGATTGTGAGCTACCGCCATTTCACCTCAGTACCCGTAGGTACCAAGACTGTCCCGCTACCCCCTTTCCCTACTAGAGACTAGAATTGAGAGGATCATCGTGTCCTGATCTCCTTGTATCGTACTACCTTACTTCAAGAACTGCCTATAAAAGGTGTTACTCTGATCTTCGTGTGGTGTCCATCTGTGGGGGGGGGGGAGTTAATTGTCTGTACGATCGCTGGAGACGGCCCTCACCGGAGGCCTCTCCCCTTGTGCTCGGCCGACCCTCCAGGTCCCCGTCTAACAGTTACGAAGAAGTAACCAACCCTTTCCTCGACTTCAGGAGTATGAGGTTACGAAGAGCTAACTAACCCTTTCCTCTACTCTTTTCAGGAGTATGAGGTTACGAAGAGCTAACCAACCCTTTCCTCAACTCTTTTCAAGAGTATGTGGTTGGTTACGAAGAACTAACCAACCCTTTCCTCGACTCTTTTCAGGAGTATGTAGTTGGTTACGAAGAACTAACCAACCCTTTCCTCAACTCTTTTCAGGAGTATGTGGTTGGATACGAAGAACTAACCAACCCTTTCCTCAGCTCTTTTCAGAAGCATGTGGTTGGATATGAAGAACTTACCAACCCTTTCCTCAACTCTTTTCAGGAGCAAGAGGTTACGAAGAAGTAACCAACCCTTTCCTCGACTTCAGGAGTATGAGGTTACGAAGAGCTAACCAACCCTTTCCTCTACTCTTTTCAGGAGTATGAGGTTACGAAGAGCTAACCAACCCTTTCCTCAACTCTTTTCAGGAGTATGTGGTTGGTTACGAACAAGTAACCAACCCTTTCCTCAACTCTTTTCAGGTGTATGTGGCTGGTTACGAAGAACTAACCAACCCTTTCCTCAACTCTTTACAGGAGTATGAGGTTACGAAGAAATAACCAACCCTTTCCTCGACTCTTTTCAGGAGTATGTGGTTGGTTACGAAGAACTAACCAACCCTTTCCTCGACTCTTTTCAGGAGTATGTAGTTGGTTATGAAGAACTAACCAACCCTTTCCTCGACTCTTTTCAGGAGTATGAGGTTACGCAGAGCTAACCAACCCTTTCCTCAACTTTTTTCAGGAGTATGTGGTTGGTTACGGAGAACTAACCAACCCTTTCCTCGACTCTTTTCAGGAGCAAGAGGTTATGAAGAAGTAACTAACCCTTTCCTCGACTTCAGGAGTATGAAGTTATGAAGAGCTAACCAACCCTTTACTCAACTTTTTTCAGGAGTATGTGGTTGGGTACGAAGAACTAACCAACCCTTTCCTCGACTCTTTCAGGAGCAAGAGGTTACGAAGAAGTAACTAACCCTTTCCTGGACTTCAGGAGTATGAGGTTACGAAGAGCTAACCAACCCTTTCCTCGACTCTTTTCAGGAGTATGTGGTTGGTTACGAAGAACTAACCAACCCTTTCCTCGACTCTTTTCAGGAGTATGTGGTTGGATACGAAGAACTAACCAACCCTTTCCTCGACTCTTTTCAGGAGCAAGAGGTTACGAAGAAGTAACCAACCCTTTCCTCGACTTCAGGAGTATGAGGTTACGAAGAGCTAACCAACCCTTTCCTCTACTCTTTTCAGGAGTATGAGGTTACGAAGAGCTAACCAACCCTTTCCTCAATTCTTTTCAGGTGTATTTGGCTGGTTACGAAGAACTAACCAACCCTTTCCTCAACTCTTTACAGGAGTATGAGGTTACGAAGAAATAACCAACCCTTTCCTCGACTTCAGGAGTATGAGGTTATGGAGAAGTAACCAACCCTTTCCTCAACTCTTTTCAGGAGTATGAGATTACGCAGAGCTAACCAACCGTTTCCTCAACTCTTTTCAAGAGTATGTGGCTGGTTACGAAGAACTAACCAACCATTTCCTCGACTCTTCAGGAGTATGAGGTTACGAAGAACCCGCCAACCTCAACCCTTTGCAGGAGTATGTTCTGTTTCACAGTGTAGTAGCTTCTGATTTGCCAAGTACTGTGAGAGCTGACTTGTTTTCATTCAGATCACAGATCCCGCGTCGTAGGGAGGGCGGATGTAGTGTCCCCCGCAGCCCTGAAGCCTGGTTGAAGGCCATCCAGATGTGGTGGATTTCACGACAAAAATATGCTGAGGCCATGGCCAGAGGGTCTTATCAGAGAAATGTTCTTAGAATAGGAAGTGCTTGTGTGTAGAGATACTCTGTGACGGAGAGAACAGAGAGACATCCTCTTAGGGAAGGAAAATGATTACAACAGGAAATAGTGCTATAGGGAGGTATTTGTAGGAGCCATGGAGAGATGCATAGGAGGGGTTACTTCTATAGGGAGGTGTACGCAGGGTCTTTGGGGAGATGCTAATTTTTAGGATTGATTGATTGATTGATTGTATTACAGGGAACGCTTTTATATTAAGGTACACAGGGGTTTACAAGGATTCCTTCTATAGTGAGGTACAGAGAGAAGCTGTGGGGAGATGTTCCTGTCTGATATTGTTGGTAATACAGGGAACGCTTCTATAGCGAGGGACACAGGGGGGCTGCGCAGAGATGTTCCTGTCTGGGAATTATTGCAATACAGGGATTACTTTGCTGGCGGGGGCCACAGGGGACTGCGGAGAGATGTTCCTGTCTGGGACCGATAGAACAATGATATAAAGAGGTCGTACTTCAATAAGGTGGTACATACAAGAGCTATATGGAATTGATTGATTGTATAAGACACATTACTTTCCTATGAAGGCATGCATCCGGGCAGTTGAGGGATGTTTCTATCTGCGATAGATTGCATAAGTGGGGGTTACTTTTATAAGGACGCATGCGCGGGGACAGTGGAAAGACGTTCCTATCTGCGATTGATTGTATAAGAGGGGTTACTTCTTTTGAGAGTAGCGGATGGGGGCTGTTGATAGATGTTTGCTATCTGTACTAAATTGATTTTATAAGGTTTACTTTTATAGGAAGGTACTTGCAGGGCTGTTGATATTTGTTCCTATCTGCAATTGATTGATCGATTGCATAGAAGGTATTACTTCTATAAGGCGGTACCTGTGAGGGCAATAGAGACAAAGTAGAGGATGTACACGTGCTTTAGGAAGGATTTTGGCAAAACGACTTTAAAAATGCTACCTATCAACAGGTAAAGCACATGTTTTTGTCTATACTCAAATACTTCTAGAAGTTGTTTCTATTACACTTAACAAGAACGATATATCATAACAAACCGTGGTGTGATCAACTGGAGGGCACTGCAATGAGGTCCACGTTTGCCCCCTCTTATGTAACCATGTTTTCTGGTTTGTATGGGAAGGAGCATGCCTGGGGCAAACGTGCAGCCTATTGGATTGAGTATGATTTTGGGTGTTGATTTATAGATGATGTTAGTGTCATATGGACTGTTGCTGTAAACCAGATTACGGAGCATCATGATTTTCTTTACTGGAATCCGTATAACATAAATCTGACAGTGATTAGCAGCTTAATGTGATGAAAAAAAAATCAAACCACCATCTTCCAGAAAGCCATGACCTGCAGTAGATTGATTCATGAAACAAACACCCACTCATATCAGTGGCTAATGGCATACCCTATGGGGAAATGGTGCGTGCCAGGAGAAATTGTGATAAACAATGATTTAGTTATATACATTACAGAGAGGCTAGATTTAAAAACGTGAGTGAATTGTTGAGCTTCAAAATCACACAAAGCATCAACAACAACAGCCTGTTGAATTCAACAAACAATATACTATGTGGAGTGGAGACATTTTAAAGATTTTAAAAAAACTGGCCCATTTTATTTGAGTCCCTCGTTTGGACAGATTCTATAACAAGACTAGAGGTTTATATTGAAGGGGGAGACCCATGAGAAATATGTTGAGTTCACGTTATATTGCCACCCCTAGATCAGGACAGTCTGCTGATAACAGGCAGATGAACAAACCCATTATTTTTGTTTCTTTGTAAGAATTACAATATTTGACCACCTAGTCGCAATAAAATCCAGGAGTTTTATTAGAATTAAAAGAGGATGTATAAGTTCAAGAGTTTTACTAACTGCGTAATACATTTTCTGGTGCATGTTGTAGGTAGGCCCTGTAACAAAATATATGTTGGCAGTACCACACGCCAAGTCACATAAGGAAGTCAGGAACATACCAGGATGCTTAAAAATGGGGACAGTAGGTACCAATGTCCACAAACTGTCTAGAATGCCAATATGACTGTAAAGACTTTGGTTTCATAGTATAGAGCATATTAAACAAAAGTCGAGGAGCGGGTGATGGAGAACTGTAACTTAGACAAAGTGAGGAGCAATGGATTTCTAGACCACAGACAGTTTTATTGGGACATAACTCTGACAATGAATTATGTTACCTTTTATGAGTGATACAAGAAGAGGTATGGATGTCGGGCTCATCGCCTGGTGACATCTGGATTTAAATGGCAAAACTAGAGCAACACAATGTGCCTCTCAACTTACAATTATATTAAAATACCATGCACCTCCAAGGACATTATTGCTTACCTGTAAGTACCTGTGAGTAGAAATGTTCTGAAGACGTATATGAATGGATGAGAACAGATTTGAGTACTGTGGGGTTGCGAATATGGTCTTCCGTGATTTCGTGCCATTAGTGGATATGGTTATTCATGATGATTTATTCAGCTAGTTAGATCTACTATTGTTTGGCAACGAACAGTGGCGCAACTTGAGAAATCATTAAACCTGTACACATCATCACTATTATCAGCACATACACCTAATGGTAGTTAGTTACATGTTGATAGATGAGTAGAAGGTTATTCTGTTGGTTCATGCAGATGTGGCATTACATAACATTTGAAGTCAACTTATATATGAATATGGCACAGCTTCTCCTATTTTAAAATCTTTTGGCCACCACCCTTGCAGAATGGCCCAACTTCAGCCTCTTACAGACTTTCATATCGCGTGTGACAAGAAATATAGGTGGGCACATCCTTCCTACATTATTTTTACTGAGGATGGCCACACATACAATACAACCTCCCTCCAGATTTTGAAACAAATCCTGAACTTACCAGCTTGCAGCCCTGCGGATGGGTCTTCGGAGGACAGGGGTGCTCCTCAAGATGGCGGGTCTGGCTGACATATGGTTCCCAGGCACACCGGAGGGCACTGTCTGAGGTCCACTGAGATCAAAAACAACAAAGCTCAACTCCTGGAACATGTCTGACAAACGACTGACGATGGACGAATGGTAAACGAATGAGCAAGACAGACCTATTCCTTAGTGATGGGTGTTGGGCCTGCACCATGGGGGGACCCTACTACTGTTTTGGGTCTTGGTGGGGGAATGGTTACTTCACTGTATCTTCATTGCCAATACCCCCATCATCTTATTTTCTTTACAAAGGCGTGCAAATCTCCAAGCTCGCAGTGTGTGTCCACATGTGGATAGTTTTGTGTGTTTTGTTTTCACCCATTTTTAGGTGTTTACTGTTGATGTTTTACAGTTCTGGAAGTTTTGCACGGCAAGGGTTTTGTGCACCGAGGACCACTGACTTTTGCACACACTTTTCGATGGTAGAGTTCTGATGCCGCTATCTCTATTTCTCATTCATTCATTGCGACATTGCCTCTAAATTTGCTTACCTGAAAGTTGTCACTTATAACCTTAGAGAGCTTAATACCCTTCCAATTGACTGAGAACTTAAAGAGACAGGAACCCGTGTCTGCTTCCTTAAAGAGTCTCATCTCTTGTGAATGGACACATCCAGACAAAGATCCAACACAATCCCTCCTCTCGTACCTGGATGGCAGGTACAGCAATCCACCTTGCCCGCTCAACACCCTCTACAGAACATAACCATAAATCAGATAGAGTGGGTAGAAGTTGTAGTGGTCAGTGGCCTCTGGGAGGGTGCCTTATTAGTTTGGCATCAACCTTTGTCCCAAACTCTGGACAGGAACGATTCCTGAGGGACACGCTTCAGAGGCGGCACCTTTGCCGAAGACATCTCATAATCAGGGGCAACCGCAACGTTGGTCTACACACTGCCCAAGATAGCTCACTCCAGCAACATGATGGGACCCGCAAGTTGTCTCTGGAGTGACGGGCTTGGGTTGCAGTTCTGGGGTTACTCGATGTTTGAAGTACACAACACTCCCTCCCTATAGATTACTCCCACTACTCTGCACCACACCAAACCTTTGCCGGGATTGACCTCTTCCTGTTATCAAAAATGCTTGAACACTCTAAACTCTCTCTGACCATGGCCCGGTCTCTCCATCTCTTCAGTGGGAGAGGAGGTCGGTCAGACAGCATCGGGGAACCTGGCACCTCACTGACTCCCTCCTTCAAGATCCGCTGGGTGGTGGCCGAAATTTGGAAGAAGCTCACAGTATACTTGGCTCTCAATGACACAAGGGAAATGGACAATCTCACGGTGTGGGACGCCCTCCAAGCAGTCATTAGAGGGACTATTAATCAGGAGGCGGCCAGACTCAAACAAATGCGTGAACCGACCTGAACCCAACTAACTACTGAGCTAGTGGCTGTAAAGCAACAGCACAAATGTGCACCCTCTAACATGCTCTGGCAGAGAATATTGGTGGTACAATGTCAATTACACACAATAGAATTGGACAGGGGTAATTATATTCTCACTATACTGGGGGCCACTTACAACAAGGAGGGCAACAAACCAGGCACTATGTTGACTCACAAGTTAGGGACTCATCAAGCTCACAGATTTATTGGTGAATTTAGGGATGATGGCACAACAACTACCAACAGGGAGGGCAAACTCCAAGCTTTTCACACTTTCTACCAATCTATATGCAGTTCACCCGATGCCCCCAGAACATCGACAAGCGTATCTGAGATCACCCACCCTACCTCAGCTCATGGCGGACTTTGTTGCACTCCAAGAAAAAATCATCTCAGCTGCTGAGATTTTGGCAGACATCCACCATCTTCAACCCTCTAAGGCTCTGGTCCCCGATGGGTTTACCTGACTCTTCCACAAGCGTTTTGCCCCCCAGCTCCTTCTTATTCTTACCACTCTCTTTAATGACCTTACTAGAGGAGCGACTCAATCATTGACCGAAGCATCCATTGCGTTGATTCCTAAACCAGGCGAGGATACAGCTCATTCCATCCTATTGGCCAATTTCATTACTTAATCTTGATATCAGACTTCTCTCCAGAGTCCCGGATAACCGTTTGGACAAACTGATGCCGATCTAATTCAAGCAGACCAATTAAGCTTTATATTTAATCCGACTACAAGTGACAAGACCAAACTGGCCCTTCATCTTATTGATATATCCAGGAAAAAAGAGAAAGCAGCCGTCCTCCCGTCACTCGATGCTGAAAAAGCATTTGACAGGGTGGACTGGGGTATGCGCTTCGATGTAAGCAATAGGGTCCTGGGCTGCATCACAGCATTACATTTTGATCCTAGAGGAAAGGTAAGGTCAACCGTTAATCACTGTCCCCTGTTTCTATTTGCAGAGGTGACCACCAGGGATGTCCTCAATCTCCACTCCTGTTCGGTCTCTTCCTGGAGCCCCTGATATAGAAAATCAGTATCGACCCGCAGATCCATGGTTTCTCGTTTTGGTACAATACTTTGAAGGTATCAGCTGTTGCGGACAGTATGGTACGTGCACTTATGGAGCCCCAGGGCTCACTTCGAGCCTTGATCTCCTCCTCGAGAAATTTCAGGCATTGGCTGGCCTACAGATAAACACAACCAAATCTGAAAGCTTAATCTTATTTGGATGGAACCCATTTCCAGACTCCTTATCTAAGGCAAGACCGTTTTGTTGGACCAGGAGCTCCATTCATCCTGCTTCCAAATCCCTCCGCTCGCGCCAAGACAAACTTTGAACTTCTCCCTCCCGGAACTAAGACCTCTCTGGCAACTTGGAAGAACCACTCCGTTTCATGAGTAGGGCGTATCACAGCACTTAAAAAGGATGTGTATCTTATATCTATTCCAAGCGATTCCTTTCCCCGTCAATAAGGATGATATATCTTGTCTCCAGGCAGCCCGTCTGAATTATATCTGGGAAGGGACATGTTTGAGGGTGGCATTCAAGACCTGCACAAAACACCCCAGGTAGTGGATCTGGTGGTTCCGCATCTACTACATTGTTACCAGCCATCTCAAAAATACTATATGGTTTATTGACTCAGAGGGGAAACAGATAAACAGTGGTGCTTCACAGACCAGAACTTTGCTGCTAGGCCACTGGGTGAGGGTCCGTGGGCATCTAAGAGCGTGAGGGGTTGACTCAAGTATGTCTCCCCATTACTAGAGCGACGTTAGCACTTTGGACCTCCATTAGAAACAAGAAGGGCCTTACCTCTGTTGCTTCCCTCTTCGTACCATTGATAGACAACACAAACTTACCACCGGGCTGACAACACGGGCCATGTTTGGACGGAGTGGGATTGCAGTCGCCTCTGGGACTTCTACTCCGAGCGCCCAGAGGAAACCTTCGAGGAGCTCAACCTTGAATATGGGATCCCCAAATTTGATGCCTGCAGATGTGCCTGGGTCTCACATTGTAGTATCAAAGCATCTGACACTACCGCACCTACACCTTTTGAGAGGTTCCTGCAGCCCCTCTCCTCCCCCAAACACTCGGTCTCCAACATCTACAACACACTGAACACCCAAACATCTGCGGGTAAATCATCCTTTCAACTACACGGGGCGAAAACCCTTTATATTATATGAGATGCCAAACATTGGCAGGAGGTATTCTTTTGTACATATAATTGTGTCTACTAAACCTAAGGTAGGGAGATCCTCTGCAAAACACTGTTTTGTTGGCACCTTACCATGCACCATCTCTACATCATCAGCTTCACTTACCGTGAGACGGGGCGTGGATGTGGAGACACAGACCCCTCCTGTCGTCCTGCCCCGACTGGGAGACTTGTGGGACAGGATCTTTTTTGCAGTTTCACAGACAGAGGTCCACACCCTAGCCAAGTCTTGTGAGTTCGCTGTCCACTGCACGCCAATGCGGATACAAGACACACCATTCTCTCTCCATGGGGGAAACTAACAACTCCATCCTGGACACTTCGGCTCAACAAGCTCTTTGGCATCTGTTGGGGCATGAGACAATAGCTTATCACCTGGAGGACAAACCTCAGAACTTCTTTCATAAACTATGGGCTCCTAACTGTACAAGCCCTGGGACTGCTGCACCCTGCACTGCGCCTCGATACAATTCCTTTGTAGCTCTAAAAGTTGATGTATAATGAAGTGTCTGCTCACAGCAGAATGGTCTGAAATGGGGTGGGGGGGAGAAAGGCTATTGTTTGTGGTTGTGGTTATAGATGGTTCTTTTGATTGACCTCTTATTCCGCGTAAAAGCATCAATAGGCAACATTGAGAAATAATTATGAATATTGGATGTCGCCTGGGATTGCCTGGTTAAAAACCGACACAGGAGGCACTATCGAAAGATACATATTTGTAATTAAAATGCATTAAAAAGTGCCATGCACAAAGCAGACTTTAGACCTAATTAGACCTGCCTAGACCCGAAGAAGTATGAGAACTGCTGCTGAGCTTGTGTTGATTCTGATAAGGAACTTCTAATGAACTCTCTGCGATGTTTTGAAAGGTTCGTGGTTATGCGAATCTTAGTTATTTGTGGCCTTCATTTACCGTTCCAATATGGCGCCCGCTAAGCCTAAGCATGTGATGTCATTTCTCAGGCCGCCTCTTCCACAGTAAACCATACACTTGCCTCGCGTTACATGTGGAGGCGCAAAGAGGCAATGCACACTGCGCATAGAAGACTTTAGGAGACCTGCATAGAGTTAAAACAGTTAAGTAGGATCTTGGTGAGTGTCTGTCGACTCTGATAAGGACCTGCCACTTTCCTCTCCAGCAGGTTTTCATATAAACGTGGTCCTGTGGGCGTTAGTAGTTTTTCCTTCCCATTTACCATCCCAGAGTGGCACTCTCAGGCCTAAGAATGCGCAGTCATATTTCTGGCATGACTGCGGGCATTGTCAACAGAAAACGATTCTTGAGATATAAAAAGAGGTGTCAAGTTGGGGTTTGGTTTGGACTACAACACCACTGGTTTTCCGGCAATGTTCCCTGCAAAACGGCGATAACCTTGCCGATACGGCCCACAGGGTCGTATCAGCATAATCCACCCCAATGTTAGGGATAAGTAAGTCTGCATTTTAGCAGACATTAGTTTTTGGAGAAAACAGCGTTTTTCTCCAAAAACGAACGTGTGCTAAAATGCTGGGGCAGCCTTGTAAATATTGCGATGTGAACATCAGCGATATTTACAAGGTTGTCCATCCCGGGTACGCCCAGTGACGCCCACTGTGCATCTCATTGGAGATGCAAAGGGAGGCGTTGGGTAAAAGGGTGCTAACATGCGATTATGCATGTTAGCACCCTCTTGTAAATATGGTGATAGGTTTATCTCCGCTTTTTTGGCTTTTCAAGCCAAAAAATCAGAGATATGCAAATATGCCCCCTTTTGTTTTGAACTGATTTTTAGTCAAAATTACTAGGCCACTAAGGGTTTAGCCTCTGTTTTATCAATTTCATTTATTTTCTATGGAACATGGGACTCTGGGTCAAAACTACGCACGTTCGAATTAGAGTTCCTTGGATGCATTTGTTAGGCAACGTTTAAGAGCAACTTGTTTGGGTTATTCTGATGGAGTGCGTAACCTAATTATTTTAGATTGTTGGGAACAGCAACAAACAGAGTTATAATGTGACCAGGACAGTATATCTATAACGCACAGGAAATACTCAAACAGACTGACAATGAACCAGTCGATGATTCTTGTGTGTAGCCAAACCACATAATTATGTGAAGGCGTCAATTCACTGCGCTCGCTTTGCAATGACTGGGACATTTGTAATGATTGGCTTTAGCAATGGAGCTGACATTTTATATAGGTAAAACTAGATTTTAATATATGAATGTGTATATTTGGATTCATTACAGCTCTGAAGATGTTCCCTTTGCCAAGGAACACAATGCCTTGGCTGGAGTCATGTTTGAATATATCTAATAAAATTGAAAGGAACAAAGCCTGTAGGCCTACCTCTCGCTGTTCATTGGGCAATAATATATGGACATTTGAATAGTACTACTTGCTTTGCGATGCACGTGGTGTCTACGTGCAGCACAACGTATATGGTCTGGTTCCTTCTACCTTAACTGCGTTTTGAGGTCAACGGGTAGAAGGGTTTCTGGCGGCCACTCCCTTGACGTTGATGCGGGAATATTGTCTGCCTTCGCTATCTCTTGTAAATTATTTGGGGACAGAAGAGGTTTCTATCTTGGATTAATTGATTGATTGTATAAGAGGGCTTATTTCTACTTGGAGGTAGGACCAGAGGCTGTGGAGAGATGCTGCTGTCTAGGATTGATTGATGGCATAAGAGGGGATATTTCTATAGGGAGGTACACGCAGGAGCTATGGAGAGATGGTCCTAACTAGGATTGATTGATGGCATAAGAGGGGATATTTCTATAGGGAGGTACACGCAGGAGCTATGTAGAGATGGTCCTAACTAGGATTGATTGATGGCATAAGAGGGGATATTTCTATAGGGAGGTACACGCAGGAGCTATGTAGAGATGGTCCTAACTAGGATTGATTGATGGCATAAGAGGGGATATTTCTATAGGGAGGTAAACGCAGGAGCTATGGAGAGATGGTCCTAACTAGGATTGATTGATGGCATAAGAGGGGATATTTCTTTAGGGAGGTACACGCAGGAGCTATGGAGAGATGGTCCTAACTAGGATTGATTGATGGCATAAGAGGGGATATTTCTATAGGGAGGTACACGCAGGAGCTATGGAGAGATGGTCCTAACTAGGATTGATTGATGGCATAAGAGGGGATATTTCTTTAGGGAGGTACACGCAGGAGCTATGGAGAGATGGTCCTAACTAGGATTGATTGATGGCATAAGAGGGGATATTTCTATAGGGAGGTACACGCAGGAGCTATGGAGAGATGGTCCTAACTAGGATTGATTGATGGCATAAGAGGGGATATTTCTATAGGGAGGTAAACGCAGGAGCTATGGAGAGATGGTCCTAACTAGGATTAATTGATGGTATAAGAGGTGTTACTTCTACTTGGGGGTATCACCGGAGGCTGTGTGAGATGCTCCTATCTTGGATTGATGATCCGATTGGGATATTTCTATAGGGAGGTACATGAGGGAGCGATGGAGAGATGCTCCTATCTGGGATTGATCGGTTGATGGTATAAGAGGGGATATTTCTATAGGGTGGTACCCACAGGAGCTATGGAGAGATGTTCCTAACTAGGATTGATTGATGGTATAAGAAGTGTTACTTCTACTTGGAGGTATCACCGGAGGCTGTGGAGAGATGCTCCTATCTGGGATTGATGAACTGATTGTATAAGAGGGGGTATTTCTATAGGGAGGTGCATGAGGGAGCGATGGAGAGATGCTCCTATCTGGGATTGTTCGGTTCATGGTATAAGAGGGGATACTTCTACTTGGAGGTAGGACCAGAGGCCGTGGAGAGATGCTCCTATCTTGACTTTATTAATGGACTGTGTAAGAGGTGCTATTGCTATTGGGAGGTACCCGCAGGGCTGTGGAGAGATGTCCCTACCTCCGATTGGTTGTATAAGATGGGTTACTGCCAGATGGAGGTACCCGCAGGGCTGTGGAGAGGTGTCCCTCCCTCTGATTGGTTGTATACGATGGGTTATTGCCAGAGGGAGGTACCCGCAGAGCTGTGGAGAGGTGTCCCTACCTTCTCGGATGCATTAAAGGGGTTACTCCCATACAGAGGTAGGTCGGGGGTCTGTAAGTGACGCCCCTCTCTGGGACATTCTGTGGGTATAGAATCTTGTAAAGTGTGCAGACACATTCCTCCTTCCCTTGAAGATCTCTGCCTGGCATGGACTGGCGGGTTTTTACCCCGCGCCCTCCTCCTGGGCACCTCCTGCAGTAAACCCGAGCTGAGGGCAGGGTTGATGCGAGTGCCACCTGGAGATGCTGCAGTCAGTGGCACAGGCATTTTTATTGGCTTTTTTACACTTACTTTGAAGTTTTCTCGCTCCACTGGTAAATTGTGGCAGGTACCGCGGGTGTGACCCGGTCCCTTGGACAGGTTCTGACGCTGGGGCTCGTGAGCTTCCTGCCCCCCACCCCCCTCTGCCCCCCCCCCCTCTGCTCTGAGTCCAGTTTACTGCCTTTCAAATGAATCGCCACTTAGCTAGATTATGCTCTAAGTTGCAGGAGTGGTTTTTCAAAATTGTGTATGTGCTTGGAAAAAGTAATAAGTGTCTTGATTTCCTATCATGTGCCCCCAATGTTATTACAGATGAGGGGTTGTTTCCAATGTGAGTGAACTTTGCAATCCAGTGGGCACCGTTAACAGAAGAAAGGAGGGGTGAGAAAGATGCCAAAGACATGGGGGCCAATTTACAATCCCCTTGTGCCACTTTTGCGTCACTTTTAAAATAGGAAAAGTGACGCAAAAGTGGCACAAGGGGCTTGTAAATATGCCCATGGTCCTTAGTAAAGTAAAAGAGTATCTTCAGATGGGTTGGCCCCCTCTCAAGCATCTGCGCGGTGGATTCCATTCACTAGCACAAGTTGCCAATGAATTAAGGGTGAAGCACATTTTTGTCGGAATGACACATGTGTGCCGCCTTGAGAAAGTCAAGGAACTCATCATGAGGGCTAGTCACCAGCGACATATGGAAATGTCAGTACTTAGAAATGCTTTGAGAGTGTATTTCTGGTGGCCTATATGAAGCGCGAGGTAGACCCTTCTGTAAGCAATTGTGAGGAGTGTTTTAATTGTGACAAGAACCATAGATATGTCACACCTCCGATACCTTCGCTACAATGGCCCCATTTCGCGTGGCAAAAAGTATCTTTTGATGTTGCCCGTCCCTGCAAGGGGTTATCAACCCACATGCAGTATGCCATAGTAATGGTGGATTACTTCACTAACTGGCCTGAAGTGGTCTTTGTAGAGAGGGTCACGGGAGGTTTTGAGATTATTGAGAGATATATTCTGTAGCGAGAGTTACCCTGAATCTATTGTCACAGATAATGGTAGAGTTTATGTACCTGAAATGAAGGATTTTCTTAAATCTCGTGACACCACACTCATAAGAACACCTATGTATGATCCTCAGACTAACAGCCTTGTAGAGAGGTTTAACCGTTACCTTAAAGACGCTGATCACATGGCATTACAGAACAATGTCCCTGCACAAAAATATGGTCAGGTAAAGGCCATGGGCATATCAGATGAATTCCCCTTCTACCACTGAAGTCAGCCCTTTCAGCCTGCTGAGAGGAAGAGCTCCATTCTTCTGCAGAAATATGCCCATGGCAGCTGCTCAAGAAACGACCCCAGGGCCATCCCCTCAATTAAGGATTGGGGAGAGGAGTTGGCCTAACGGCTAGGGCGGTCGACCTCGAATGGGGAGAGGAGTTGGCCTAACGGCTAGGGCGGTCGACCTCGAATGGGGAGAGGAGTTGGCCTAACGGCTAGGGTGGTCGACCTCGAATGGGGAGAGGAGTTGGCCTAACGGCTAGGGTGGTCGACCTCGAATCTGGGGAATTGATTTTGGGTCTCGGCAATGACGCTGAACATCCTGTGATTATGGGCAAATCACGTAATCTTCCCATGCCTAACATAAATTAATGTGTGTCTTCATGTAATGCAACTGGTGCTATGTAAAGCGCTCAGATACCAGATACCGGGTCAAGTTCACACTATATAAAACTATGTAAAAAAATAAAAAAGATTCTATTTGGGTCAGATGAGGAACAGAGTGGAGTGAAACAGTAAACAAAGATATGATGTTAAGCACAAGACAAGTTTGCCAGAACTGGGTGTTGTTTGATGTTGTTCACATCAGACTGCCAGTAACCGCGGAGAAGGATAGATCCAAGTTTTCCAGACCACTGAAAATTGTTCAGTTGAAAAAGGGGAGTGTCCCAAGGATGGCAAGTGCTGGGGTGTCTACAGAGGGGCTAAATGTGTAAAGGGAGGAGGAAATCCTGAGAGGCAGGGAAGCTGTTTCCATGATGATACTCAGTTGTTCCCACACTATGAGCTGAACTCTATGGCTTCCTTCCCTGGAGTACTGAGTGACAGTGGTAGAAATGGGAGCATCCCCTACCCACAGGGAGGTTGGAGGAGGTAGAGCAGCAACACCCCATGACGAGCAACCCCAAAGAAGACGCCATCGAAGGGAGGGCACAACTTCCCAGAGACTCAGGGCCCATCACAGAGAATTCTTCAGGAATAATGTTCCTTTTGAAGGGGGAAGGTTTGTTATTTCCATTGTTGCAAACATAATATATGTTTATTACCTTTCCTTGCTTACACTACTTCTCCCCCCCTCCCTTCTGTATATTGGTTTGTCCCAAGAAAACGTTGGAGTCATGTCAAGATTGACAGTTATCGTTGGATGAGCTCCTGTGAGAGTAATACCATTTAAGGTTGGTCCCCAGCTCACACTTTGGGGTGTTATGTAACACCCCTGTATGAACACGCCATGAAGGGTTCAGACTACAGCTTTGCTGTATTATATCTCTTCTTGTATCTCGTTTGCTTCTATAACATGTACTTTTGTAACATTCTCCTCGTGTAACGTAACTGGTCCTATTGTGAAGCGTTCTGACACCTTTGGGTAAAGTCCACACTATATAAAAATGCATAAATAAATCAATAAAGACAGCTGTGCAGTTTATTTACAACTTTATGAAGTTTGGAGTCAGAGCAGCGCCGGGTGCGCCTGGACTAGTGGTTTCTAAGCGCACCTGAGGATAGAAGGCGTTATGCTTTTGTTACAGACCGTTTAACCCCTTGGCCGCGGCAGTAATTCCGCCGCGGCGCTGGGGGGGAGGAGGGGTCTCACGGCGCCGACATGCTGGTGACTTAACCACTCCGTCACCAGCCACGGGTGGGCTGTGCTAATGACGGAGTGGTTCTGTCACGGGCCGTGACGGAACCACTCCGTCATTAGCACAGCCCACCCGTGGCTGGTGACGGAGTTGTTCCGTCACCAGCATAGAAGGGGTTAATAGGTCGCTCCCTCTTTCTGGTAGTATCTGTTGCTCTGGGCCGGACTGGGAACCAAAACCGGCACTGGAAGAGTGCTCGACCAGCCCCCTTCCCCGGGGCATTGAGGGGGACAGCAGAGCTGTTTGCCAGGGCCGGTTTCGGACGATTTTGTTACAAGGCCGATATTGCAGCTTTGCTTCAAAAACGTCCCTTTAACAAAAACGGCCCCCAGGGGCCCAAAACCGGCCCCACACTGGCGGCACACAGGAGAAACGCCTGGTACCCACTAAGGCCAGTCGGCCCTGCTGTTGCTTCGCGTCTACCCTAACGCGGGTCTGGTTCTCCACCTTTCTTGGCTGCACCCTGCTTTCTTGACTCCAGGGGTGGGGGTGCTCCTTTTCCGTATGATTATATAACGGTGAGCAACCCAAAATACCCTTGAGGGCTTGGGTGATGAAGTACAAGGGTATAGGTGCCTTCAAGGGAGTTTTTTTAAATGACAATTAGTGATTTAGACGGACTTAGTAGGATAAGTTAATGATCCTTACAGAAAATGAATTCATCAAAGTGGATTATTGATTATG